>NW_027507785.1:173492345-173604845 GCF_037356315.1 Lithobates pipiens | reverse complement strand
CCAATGTAGCTGCCAAAGCAGCCTATTCCATTGGCTCCATGTCAACAGTCACTCCTTCCCTAGCCCCACCATTATGCATGGAGGAGTCACCCAAACTATTCGACCACAGTGTCGGGTACATGCTGCAGGAGGATGCTCAGCGATTTGAAGGCTCCAATGATGGTACCCAGGTTGAGGAAGGGAGTAACGTGAGCCTAGAGAGAGGGGGTGCCCAAGAAGGACAGAAAACTGGCAGTCATGTTCCCCCAGCTGCAGCATACTGCAAAGTTTTCTCCAGTGACGAGGAGGGAGAGAATGATGAGGTCACTGACTCTACTTGGGTGCCTGATAGAAGAGAAGAGGAGGAGGCACATCTCCAATGAGGCAGGATTACCCCCCCAGGGGGCAGCTTAAGGGCAGCTATCCTATTGCATCACACCACAGAGCTAAGCAGGTGCAGAGCACTGCTGACTCCCCACATATTTTGAAAAGTTCTTTGGTGTGGGCCTTTTTTGACACATGTGCAGCAGATTGCACCATTGCTGTTTGCAACATATGTCTGAAGCATATCAAGCGTGGCCAAAACAGCAGCCGCTTGGGCACCACATGCTTGACCAGACATATGACGACCTCCCATGTAGGTTGTTGGCAACAGCACTTAAAAGACCCACATCAAAGAACATGGCGGACCTCTCCTTGCTCCTCATCAGCTGGGATCTCCAATCCCATTATACCTCCAGTCCTCTCAGAAAACTGCACTGAGAGGAATAAAGGTATAGAAATAGGTGTTCCAAGTACTTACAGCCAATCTACTAGCGGTGCAATGACATCCGACTTTAGCAGGCAAATTTCCCTAACTCAGTTGCTAAACCATCAAAAGAAATTTTGGTCTCAGCCATCCACATGCTCAGCGTCTGAATGCTAGCTTGGCCAACTTGCTAGCACTGCAAATGCTTCCTTTTCAGCTGGTAGACTATTGCTCCGTAGGCATTCAAGGGGCCATGCAAGCACTCAGGCAAAAAGATGCCATAAGGTGCTTGAGTTGGTCTGCTTAGGGGACAGGAGCCACACTGGGGCAGAGATTCTGTTAGCTCTGCAGGGGCAGGCTCAGAGGTGGTTGATGCCATGCCAGCTTCAGCCAGGAATGGATGTATGCGACAATGGCACCTCCTCTCCGGCCTCCGATAGGGACACTTGACCCACGTTCCCTGTTTGGCTCACGTCCTGAATTTGGTGGTGCAGTGGTTCTTGAGCAGGTACCCGGGCTTACAGGATCTCCTGAGGAAGACCAGGAAAGTCTGTGGTCATATCTGCCAGCCATATAATGCCAGTGCTCGGCTGGCTGAACTTCAGAGGGAATGCAACCTGCCCAAGGACCGCCTCATTTGTGACATGCCCACCAGGTGGAACACAACGTTGACAATGCTGCAGCAGCTGCACATGCAGCAGAGGGCCATCAATGAGTACCTGTGTGAATATGGCACCAGGACAGGGTCAGGGGAGCTTGGCCTTTTTTTTTCACCACGTCATTGGCTACTGATCAAGGATACATGTACTGTCCTGTCACCATTTGAGGAGGCCACAAGGATGGTGAGCAGGGACAGTGCATGCATCAGTGATACTGTACCTCTTGTCTCCCTGTTGGAGCACATGCTTCGTGGAATAATGGACATGGTACTTGGGGCAGAACAGCGGGAGGAAGAGGAGGACTTCCTTACCTCTCAGGGCCCAGATCCAGATAGTATTCCTGCAGGCCCACCAATCACACAGGAAGAAGAAGTGGAGGAGGAGGAGAATTGTATCAGCATGGAGGTGGAGGATAACACTCAGCATCAGCAGCATTCTTCAAGGATAATTTTCAGTCCCCAGAAACCCATGGAGTGGTACGTGGCTGGGAGGAGGTGGTTGAGGATCATGCGATCCTTAGTTACCCAGAGGACTCAGGATCGAATGCTTCTGCATACTTAAGTTGCATGTCCTCCCTGCTCCGGCAAAGCCTGCAAAAGGACCCTAGGATTCACGGTATCAAGGAGAGGGATCATTACTGGCTGGCAACCCTTGATCCACGATACAAGGGTAAGTTTACAGTAATTGTCCAGCCTTCGCAGAGGGAGCAGAGGATGAAAAATCTTCGGGAGGCCTTGCAGAAAGGTTTGTGCAATGCGTTTCCAGAGCCTGGGAGGTTCCAACCTGGTGCTGGACAACATGTTGCTGAGGCTTCGTTCAGTCACAGAGTGGTGGAGAAGGTGGCCAGCTGACCAATGCCTTCAGACAAGTCTTCAGTCCTAAGCGCCAAGGTCTGATTAGTTCCAGCAACCATCGCCAGCATCTGAATTACATGGTGCAGGAATATCTAGGGGCAAGATCATACTTGGAGACCTTTCCAACAGAGCATCCACTGGGTTACTGGGTCTTGAGGATGGACCACTGGCCAGAGCTTGCTCAATATGCAATTGAGCTAAGGGCCTGTCCTGCATCCAATGTTCTTTCTGAACGACAATTAGTGATGCTGGAGGCTTTGTAACCGATCACAGAGTGTGCCTGTCCACAGACTCTGTTGATCGGCTCACATTTATAAAAATGAATCAGTCTTGGATCACCAGCTACCAAGCACCTGATGCTGATGTAACCAATAGATTTTTCTATGGATGTGGGATCCCTTCAAGACAGCATAATAGGATAGTCACTCCGCATATGCAGAGTGCCTATCCTATTCCTCCTCAATCTTCATGATGATAGCTTCTAAGAATATTTTTGATTCAGGGCACCACTACCACTGCCTAAGGCCCAATTTTTCTCCCGCGTAATTAAAATTTTTGATCTAATATTTCACAACAGGCCCCGTTCCCGCGCTCAACAAAAGTATCTCTCCTCTCCACTGATGTTTTATCACAAATCCTTGTTTCTCTAATAACCCAAATTTTTCTAAATTCAATTATCAAGGGACAGAAAGTGAGGTGAAATCTTCTGAACAGGGGCACAGACAGCAAAACAAATTTTACAGGGGTGATAAACCTTCCCTATGTTATACAAAAAGCTTAAAAATTGATGTTTTGGCTGGAGCTACACATAAAAAATGTACCTGTTCCAAATTACAAGCAGATTCAACTTAAGAACAAACCTACAGTCCCTATCTTCTTTGTAACCCGAGGACTGGCTGTATATAGGGTCTGAGGGCCCCACACCCTTTTTTTTAAAATGTGGGTGCGGGGTTCCCTTTAATATCCATACCAGACCCAAAGGGCCTGGTAATGGGCTGGGGGGGAGGCCCATGCCGTTTTTATCAATGATTTTCATCTATATTGCCGGCATTACATTACAGCCACAAGCAGTTTTAAATTACTTTTATTCCTTTAGAAATTTCATTTTGTGCAGGGACTGTTCTAAACACGGGAAAAATTTGCTATTTTACAGGCATATTATAGACACCCCCCAGGCACAATATTTAAAGGAATATTTCACTTTTATTGTTTCACTTTAAGCATTATTAAAATCACTGCTCCATAAAAAAAGTCAGTTTTTTTAAACTTTTTTTTTCATTTTTTCATTTCATTTTTGGGGCAGGACCCGGGTCCCCAAACACTTTTTATGACAATAACTTGCATATTAGCCTTTAAAATTAGCACTTTTGATTTTTCACATTCGTGTCCCATAGACTTTAACGGTGTTCGCTCAAATTTTTTGCCTGTTCGGTTCGCGTGTTCTGCCGTGAACCGAACCGAGGGTGCTAGGCTCATCCGTATTCAATTGTACTGATTATCTTATTTGTTACAAAGCTCTAATCTTAATAAATGATTATGTGGTGCTGATTAGGGATGGCCTTGCGGTTCGCCCGGCGGCGAATTTGGCGTGTTCGTGATTCGCCAAACCGGCGGACTTCTGGCGCATGCGTTTACATTGTGAAAGAACTTTGACCCATGATGACACATCCATCATGGGGTACAGGACAGCCAATTGAGACATTTCAGCACATGGACAATTGGACATTCGCCCTACCTTATAAATAGACCTGATCTGGCGGCCATTTTACATTCTGTCTTTTGTCCGTGTAGGGAGAGGTTGCTGTGTGGAGCAGGGACAGACTGTAGTGACACAAATCACTAGCTATTAGGTCCACAAAAGTCCTTTTAAGGACTGGTATAGGTGTACAGTATATAGGGTTCTGGTGCACTCTTGCTGACTGCTGTGCTGGTGATTGCTGAGTGCACTACTGACCGATTCTGCAGCTGTCTTTTGTCAGTGTAGGGACAGGACGCTGTGTGGAGCAGGGACAGTTAGTGTAATCACTAGCTATTACTATTAGGTCCACAAAGGTCCTTTTAAGGATTGGTATAGGTGTACAGTATATAGGGTTCTGGTGCACTGCTGCTGACTGCTGTGCTGTTGATTTCTGAGTACACTGCTGACCGATTCTGCAGCTGTCTTTTGTCAGTGTAGGGACAGGACGCTGTGTGGAGCAGGGACAGTCAGTTTAATCACTAGCTATTACTATTAGGTCCACAAAGGTCCTATTAAGCACTGGTGTAGGTGTACAGTATATAGGGTTGTACACATATAATATACTTTCTTTCAAATATAGAAAGCCTATTATACTTGACTGCTGACCGATTCTGCAGCTGTCTTTTATCAGTGTAGGGACTGAGGGACAGTCTGCAAATCACTAGCTACTCGCTCCACAAAGGTCCTTGTAAGTACTGGTATAGGTGTACTATTTGGTGTGCAGTATATAGGGGTGTAATACACGTATAAAATACTTGCACATATGGAAAGCAAGGTATAGTGCATTTCCACTGTGCAGCATTGTGACTGCTGAGCGGTTCTGCAGCGATACTACAAAGAGTGACAAGCGCAATTAAAAAAAAAGTATTATAACTGGTGTGATAGACCAGTGGCCCCCAAAAACGACAGATTGAAGCGGGGTGTTAAATACCTTCTTCAACATACATACTGCACTTCTCTAGAAACTTTTGTCACAGGGTAATTAAAAAAATCAAAGGCAGAGGAAGAGGCAGGCCCTTCCGCAGGGGTGGTAGGGCAGGAGCAACAGACTTGAGCCAAAGTGGCAAATTGCAGAAAGTGTGTGCGATTACGTCAAAGGATGCACCAGACTTAGTTGAGTGGCTCACTCAGCCTTACTCTTCTGCACCCTCCTCATCCTCTCGATCTGCACCCTCTTCACTCTCTGCTGTGTGCACCCCCAAAGACACTACTACCAACACCACCATATACCTTCCGCTTGAGTCACAGGAATTATTTTCCAATCCATTACAAGACATTTCCGATGCGCAGCCATTCTTGGCATTGGATCAGGAAGAGGAGGTAGCAACAACCGCTACTCAGCAGTCTGATGACAGTACCCAGATCAGCCCAAGGAGGAGGTTGGTCCCCGCTGTTGCTGCCTACTCCAAGATCTCTATTTATAGCAGTGGGGAAGGTGACGTCGATGATGATGTGTCTAGTGATGTCACGTGGGTGCCCACAAGAGAGGAAGAGGAGGGGAGTTCAGAGGGAGATATGGACCAGCAGATAAGGAGGAGAAGCAGGCGGAACTTAGATTGCACAGGAGGGACAAAGCAGACTGCTAATGTATCAGGAGCAAGGCATCAACCATGTACAATCACATCTGGTGCTCCCAGGACGCCAGCACATGGCTCTGCAGTGTGGGCTTTTTTTTAACGTGTCCACTGCTGACAATAGTGTTGCCATCTGCAATCTTTGCAATCAACGTATAAGTCGTGATAAGCCCAACACTCACCTAGGGACAACCGCCTTTAAGAAGGCACATGAGCTGCCATCACCGAGCCCAGTGGGAGCAACGGAACCCACAAAGCCACACTCCAGGCTCTCACCGTCCAGCCTTGTCTTCTACTTCTCCTTCTCCTCTTTTCTCACAATTGTCCTCCACTCCACCTTCCATCATGCCGTCCTCACGTTTTTCTGCAAAAAGGCAGGCTTCCGTGGGCCAAATGTTCGAGCGTAAAAAAATGATAACGCCAGATAACCCTCTTGCCCCAAGGTTGACGACTGGCTTGTCAGAACTGATAGCCCGCCAACTACTGCCATATAAACTTTTGGACTTGGAGGCCTTTAGAAAATTTGTGGCCATTGGAACACCACAATGGAAGGTCCCAGGAATTAAGTATTTCTCACAGAAGGGCATCCCAGAGCTATATGGCCATATTCAGCGGTAAGTGAATGTATCTCTGGCACACAGTATCGGTGCCAAGATACATCTGACCACAGACACGTGGTCTAGCAAACACGGGCAGGGAAGTTATATCACTTTTACTGCCCACTGGGTGAACCTTCTGACGGCCGTCAAGCATGTAACCCGTGGCACCCGTGTAGATTTGGTTTTACTGCCACGGATTGCATGCAGGCCTGCCTCTTCTTCTCCTCCTACTCCAACCTCCTCCCTCTCCTCCTCGGCTGACTCCTCCTTTTCCGCTGCTAGCGTCTCTTCCGCTGCGCCGCCCAAGCTCCCCAGAACCTATTTGACATGCCAGGTGAGACGTTGCCATGCTGTGCTGCATCTGTTATGCCTGGAAGCCAAGAGCCACACTGGCCCTGCACTCCTTTCAGCCTTGCGTTCACAGGCAGATCAGTGGCTAACACCCCTCAATTTGGCAGTTGGTAGAGTGGTGTGTGAAAACGGTGCCAATCTGCTTAACGCATTGAAACAGGGCAAAATTACACACGTGCCATGCATGGCACACATCTTAAACTTGGTTGTGCAGCGATTCGTTGTCCAATACCCTGGGGTCCAGGACATCTTGCGGCAGACAAGGAAAATCTCGGCCCATTTCAGAAGATCTTACACGGCCATGGCTCGCATTGCTGACATTCAGCGGCGACACAATCTGCCAGTCAGACGTCTTATTTGCGATTGCCCGACGCGATGGAACTCAACCTTCTATATGCTTGATAGGCTGCTCCAGCAGAAACGTGCAGCCATGGCACCATCAGTGACAGGGTACCTTATGCCTTCTTTATGGAGCATGCAATGCGTTGTGTCATTGATCAAGCTGGGGAGGAGCAGGAGCAGGAAGATGAGGAAGTCGCAATGCTGGATGAATTCCCAGGGGGCTACTCTGAGACAAGTCAACAACAGGAATCTGAAGAGAAGTCAGAGGAGGATGGTGCCGGGGCAGATGAGGAGGAGCAAGAAGAGCATGTGTTAAACCTTTCTGGGATCCCTGTTGTTGTGCGTGGATGGGGAGAGGAGAACGAGGAGGACAACATTATCCTGGATGATGAGCAGGAGCCAGGCCACCACACCACTTCAAGTTTAGTGCAAATGGGGGCCTTCATGCTCCAGTGTTTTAATAGGGACCCCCGTATAAAAAGCATAAGGGTCAAGGACCAGTACTGGGTGGCAACGTACTTAGACCCCCGGTACAAACACAAAATGGCGGAAATGTTACCACCGTCACAGAGGGCTGTTAGAATGGAGCATTTCCAGGCCTTGCTTCGAGAAATGCTGCATTCTGCTTTTGCGTGCGCTGGCAGAGGAGGAATTCCCACTCCCAGAAAAAGATTTGCGGGTACCAATCCAACAGCGCCTGCAAGAAGAGGGCGGTTTGAAGATGTGTTGGTGACTTCTGATATAGGGTCATTCTTTCAGCCGACCCATCGACAGGTCTCATCCAGATCCAGCATCAGGGAACGCCTAGACCGACAGGTGTCTGACTACATCGGGTTAAAGGCAGATGTGGATGCTCTGAGGAGTGATGAACCCCTGGACTACTGGGTGGGCAGGCTTGACCTCTGGCCAGAGCTTGCCCAATTTGCAATGGAACTGTTGGCTTGCCCCTCATCCAGTGTCCTGTCCGAAAGGACGTTCAGCGCAGCAGGGGGGATCATGACCGATAAACGCACTCGCCTAGCTCACAACAGTGTTGACTACCTGACATTTATAAAAATGAATGAGGCATGGATCTCGGAGGAATTCAACACATGTAACCAGTAGACCATGTATATGCATAACTCTCTAAACAATTTATTTAATCAAGCACACAGACCTTTTTTCTACATTTGGCTTACTTCCTTGTACAAAAATGCCCGTACCCTCCTGTTTGAAGAGGTTGAGCGGTGTCATATTTTTGGGTCACGCAGCGAGTTGCTGGTATCAGTGCTGCTGTCAGTGCTCTCTATCTCGGTGCTGGTGTCAGTGCTCTCTATCATGGTGCTGGTGTGGTGTTAGTGCTCTCTATCTCGGTGCTGGTGTGGTCTCAGTGCTCTCTATTTAAGTGCTAGTGTGGTCTCAGTGCTCTCTATCTCGGTGCTGGTGTGGTCTCAGTGCTCTCTATCTCAGTGCTGGTGTGGTCTCAGTGCTCTCTATCTCAGTGCTGGTATGGTCTCAGTGCTCTCTATCACGGTGCTGGTGTCAGTGCTCTCTATCACGGTGCTGGTGTGGTGTCAGTGCTCTCTATCTCGGTGCTGGTGTGGTCTCAGTGCTCTCTATCTCGGTGCTGGTGTGGTCTCAGTGCTCTCTATCTCAGTGCTGGTGTGGTCTCAGTGCTCTCTATCTCAGTGCTGGTGTGGTCTCAGTGCCCTCTATCTTGGTGCTGGTGGAGTCTCAGTGCTCTCTATCACGGTGCTGGTGTCAGTCAGTGCTCTCTATCATGGTGCTGGTGTGGTGTCAGTGCTCTCTATCTCGGTGCTGGTGTGGTCTCAGTGCTCTCTATCACGGTGCTGGTGTCAGTGCTCTCTATCATGGTGCTGGTGTCAGTGCTCTCTATCATGGTGCTGGTGTGTTGTCAGTGCTCTCTATCTCGGTGCTAGTGTCAGTGCTCTCTATCACGGTGCTGGTGTCAGTGCTCTCTATCACGGTGCTGGTGTCAGTGCTCTCTATCACAGTTCTGGTGTCAGTGCTCTCTATCTCGGTGCTTATGTCAGTGCTCTCTATCTTGGTGCTGGTGTCAGTGCTCTCTATCACGGTGCTGGTGTCAGTGCTCTCTATCACGGTGCTGGTGTCAGTGCTCAGTCTCTATCGCGGTGCTGGTTTCATACAGTGAGGGAGATAGCAGCGGAGAAGCCAATCAGCAGCAGTGCCAGCACCATGGCTGAGGATCAGCACTGGACTGGCACTTCTGGACCACCGCAGTGGAACCCTGCATAGGTAGGGGTAAGGGCAGGGCAGAGGGAGGGGCTCAAGCACAGGTTGGCACACTGGGACACTGGCACAGGACTGCGCTGCCCTGACTGTGGCACTGATCATCTCCTGCACCCCCTTCATAGCCTGCCCTGACCTTGCCTCTCCTCCATAGCCTTCATGCGCTCCTGAGTCCTGAATTGTCAAAATTTCACAGATAAAAAAAGAATGCTTGTCGTTGTCGATCCCAGATTCACTTAATACTTATGTTATGTCAGTGTCCATGTTGTGGGACTATGTGTGCACAGCTAGTAAGTATTTTGTGGCTAAAAATATGACCTGGAGGTTTTTAAGATTCGCCTGCCATTAAAGCCAATGGGGTCCGCCGCAAACTTTGCGGTTCGCAAACTTTTGGCCGCGTTCGCGGTTCGCACTTGCGAAATGTCCCATCGGAAGTTCATCCATCACTAGTGCTGATCTTCAACAGTGATTCTAATTTGAAATGCATTATCATTTGCTCCATGTAAAGAAGTGACTGACTGCTCCAACATGCTACTCCAAATCATTATCGTTTTCAAAGGATTGGTGTGGTCCAGGATCTTCTGAGGCTCTAGGTCACTGATATGCAATTAGCGGACCTCCAACTGTTGCAGAACTACAAGTCCCATAAGTATAGAAAGAGCCAGACAGCCACAAGCTGGGACTTGTAGTTTTGCAACAGAGCTGAAGGTCTGCTAATTACATATCCATGCTCTAGGTGTTACCTTACCTATTGTGCTATTCTGGGTGTATACTAATCACCTGCTAGCTTTTTTTTACTTTGTAGTTGAAAGTCATTTTAGCATGTTCTTCTGTCCTGCAGGTTCTAATGTGAAAGTATGCCTACCAATAGCTGTCAAGTGATCCTCCAAGTCTTACTGACCAAAACACCTACTTTGTGCCCAGCGGCTTTGTGCCTGTATCCTGTGACATCTTATACCTTTTTTGTTCCCCTGTATTTATTTTGATTTATAAATGTATTTCAAGAGAAACTATAGATGTTTTGTGAACAATTTCTTTACCTTCTTAATTTTTCATATTTTATTATATTTATTTAAAACAATTGTTTTACAAATAACCATTTAAAGTGGTTGTAAACCCTTACAACGCTTACCTGTAGGTACTTGAAATATCTCCTAGACCTACACGGTCTAGGAGATATTTGCAAATCACTGTACGGCGATTTCTTCTGGCCGGAGTTAGAAAGGGCATGCTGTGCCGTTTCTAGCTCGGGTCATGCTGTGACTGGCGGCTCCCACGCGCGTGCACTAAAGTGACGCCACGCGACTCCGGCCAGTCACAGAGCCGAAGTTTGTGGCCCCGGAAAGAAGAAGGGTGAAGAATGGATGCTCGCTGCTACCGACAAAAACGGGGACATCGCGGGCTTCTCCTGCAGGTAAGTGTCACATAATGTGCTACTATGCGATGCATAGTAGCCCATTATGCTTTACCTTTGCAGGGAAACAAAGAGGAAGTAAAATCCTTCAGGGCTTACTCATAGTTGCCAACTGTCCCGAATTTCCCGGGACATTCACGGGATTAGGACATTTGTCCCGAATTAATTTTGTCCCGGGAAATTCGGTTTGTCCCGGGAAATTGAATTTCCCTTTTTTTGCCGCTGGCCGCTAGAGGTCGGCCATTTTTAAGAAGACCAGAAGTTGGTCTACAATATAGAGTACCTGTGGCGCCGCCCACCCCCGCTGCCAGTGTGTGTATATGTGTAATGTGCAGTAGGGGCGGCGCCACAGTTAAATGACTCTCCGCGCGGCATATCGGGGGCCAGTGTCTGTCACTGTGGATGTCGGGGCGGGGGCCAGTCGTCGGATCACGGGGGCCAGTCTGTGAATGTGAGGGCCAGTGGTATGTCGTGGGCCAGTCTGTGGATGTCGGGGGCCAGGTGGATGTCGGGGGCCAGTCTGTGGATGTCGGGGGCCAGTGGTATGTCGGGGGCCAGTCTGTGGCTGTCGGGGGGCCAGTCTGTGGCTGTCGGGGGGCCAGTCTGTGGCTGTCGGGGGCCAGTCTGTGGATGTCGGGGGCCAGTCTGTGGATGTCTGTCACTGTGGATGTCGGGGCGGGGGCCAGTCGTCGGATCACGGGGGCCAGTCTGTGAATGTGAGGGCCAGTGGTATGTCGTGGGCCAGTCTGTGGATGTCGGGGGCCAGGTGGATGTCGGGGGCCAGTCTGTGGATGTCGGGGGCCAGTGGTATGTCGGGGGCCAGTCTGTGGCTGTCGGGGGGCCAGTCTGTGGCTGACGGGGGCCAGTCTGTGGATGTCGGGGGCCAGTCTGTGGATGTGGGGGCCAGTGGTATGTCGGGGGTCCAGTCTGTGGCTGTCGGGGGGCCAGTCTGTGGCTGTCGGGGGGCCAGTCTGTGGCTGTCGGGGGGCCAGTCTGTGGATGTGGGGGTCAGTGGTATGTCGGGGGGCCAGTCTGTGGCTGTCGGGGGGCCAATCTGTGGATGTCGGGGGCCAGTCTGTGGAGTATGTGGGGGCAGGTCTGTGGAGTACGTGGGGTGGCGGTCTGTGAATGTCAGAGGGGCACCAGATGTAAGGAGGGGCTCCGCTGATGGACACAGATGTGAGGAAGGTACCTCTGATGGGGCACCTGATGTAAGGACAGACTCCGCTGGGGACACCTGATGGCACCTGGTGGCAGGCAACGTGGCTAGTGACGCGCTCAGGGCTCCCACTGATTCTGCATTATGGTGAGTTGAATGATTTCATTTCATATTACAATGTAATGATAGAAATAATGCGCTTCAATCATCCTGACACCATAACAATCATGGCGCCGGGATGATTGAAGCGCCAACATCAGGTATTTGGAGTATCTTTATCTGCTGATTGTCAAACTCTGGAAAACTCATATTGCTATTGTGGTGTAGGAGTGGGGGGCTGCTGTCCCTCCTTTCCCTCTCTCCATCCCCCCCCTTTCCCTCTCTCCATCCCGCATTCATCTCAGACTCTAACCACACCCCTTTGAGCAACGCCCCATGTAAGCCATGCCCACTATTTTACGTAAACCACGCCCATATTTCGCTGCATACCCCGCCCCGTAATTATACCACGACTCCGCCTACTGCCAAAAAAGTGTCCCGAATTTTTTTTTTACAACGTTGGCAACTATGCACTTGCAGAGACAATGAACAGTCTTTTGATGGTTTTGTTTTTGTTTATTGGGTGATACAGTGGTTGGGTAAAAGGGTATATGAGATGCCCATAGAATAGTTAATTTCTGCCATCATATTTAAAGGTTTTAAAAGTTAGTATATATTTGATCCTAAAGAAATGATATGCATATGTGGTAGCTATGATCTTCCTCCTGCATCACCATGCCGACTATTGTTCCCCCTCTGCTTAACTCCCGCAGGCTATTGTTCCAGGCATTCCCCACCCATGACCGTGTAAGGGTGAGGACATCACTCTTGTCCGTGTAAAAGTGATGTTCCTAGAGATCCTCTCCTCCTTCACAAACTTATCATTAAATTGTTAGTGAAGTAATATATCACCTCTTCTTCTGTATGTTAGAAGGACCCACTCTGAATAGTTCCTCTGATTGGCTCTGGTTGCTCAGTACTACTAGGCCAGAGACCTGCAGTACCTCTCCCCGGAGGCCCAGTAGTTTAGAAGCACATGCTGGGCGATGCACTACTGTTCCCAGCTAGCCCTGCTTGCAAATCCTGTGCCCTCAGGCCACATCGATTTGACACCACAGTCTCTCCTCTGATCCGGGACTCCCCATCATTGACTGTGTAATGATGAAGACTTTGCTAATGACCGTGTTCCCTCACAGACTTCCTGGCACATCCAGCCCCCCCCTGTGGTACACGCACTGTGTGATGATAAAGAAATTGCCAATGACATTGTAGAGGCAAAGTTCCTTCACAGATCTTCCTGGGCTTCCTCCTGCGGTCGGCGCACCCCCTCCCCCAGATGGGGGTGCCCTCCTGCTGCTGTCTAGTATTCCATCCTCCACTCCACTCAGCCGACAACCCCCCAGTGGCATGTTACCATAGCTTATATAGGAGTCTCGCCCCCTGCCAATACCAGTTGGGGGATTGGTCAGGGCTCTCACATGTGCTTCCTGCCACTCCAGTTATAGGACCTGCCCCTCTTCCAGAACATTCTCCCTGGAAGCAGGGGAGGCGCTTCAGAACTAGAGCACAGGTGGCCACACCCACTGCTACTCTGGCCACTCCCAGTCCCCAGATCAAAACAAACGGGCCTAGCTTGCAGCATAGGCCTGCCTAAATTTGCCTGTGCTGACAGTCTCCTAGTAAAATCCTATTACTAACACCTACCTATTGGTAGAGGGTGCTGCATTCACCCCCCCCCCCCCCCCCCCACCAAAATCACGGCTGTGGAAAATACATTTCCAAAAATAACTCCTGAGCCCAGGACTAAAGGCATCCCATATCATTTGGTTGGAAGGGGAAAGGGTTTTTGTATAAAAGTACAAAAATAGAATATATACACTCTGATCATATATTTACAGTGCATATTTTATACACACATCCTAACTACAGGTCCCTGCAGCTAAATACATACAAGTGGAGTAAGAGCATTACTCCCTTAGGAGGAATACTTTGCCTACCACAGGTCTTCATCTGTTCCTGCGGTGGAGATGGACAGCCATCACATCCCTGGCATTCCTAAAAGAAGACAAAATAACACACAGTCTATCTACACAACTATCTATACAACAGTTCACCAGGTCGAGGGGGTTATAATCCTCTACCTGGTAAAAGAAAAGAAAATTTTACAGATTTTACAAGGGAGTGGCATACTGTCCTCTGTTTCACTGTCACACCTGAAAGAGGGATCTAAGGGAACCCCCTACTGAGTACAATCAAAACAGATATGCCAGCGACCAATAAACTTTCTGATTACTCCTGGTTGGAGGGGCCCCTCCCAAAAGTCAGGTAGCAAAAAGGTTTGGCAGGGACAGTGCACCCTAGTGACCATGATCACTTGTCCTCCTATCAGACACCCTGGGTGGCAGGTAAACGCTGTCCCTGCGGAACTTTTGAAATTGTCTTTAGAGAAAACCACACACGCCCTACCCTGCCCTGTCATTGCAGTCCTTGTGGCCAGTTCTATGTGGACTGCACAGCACAGCAGTCCTTTTTCACACATAAAACCATGGATCCGGCAATCTCCTCTGGCTATCCCCTTCTCCTCTGACTGAGGCCGAGTGGCTCCTGGTAGGCAGACCCGCCTTTACAACCAGGACTTGGTCTTTGTGAATTGCCTGGCCCACATTCCATTCTTGCTTGATGTCCTTGAACTGGGTCCAGGCATCATTCTCTGGTATCCGGAGTGGCTTGGGGACGTGCAAAAAGTTCCAAACCATGTGGTCCTCCAACTGTCCCCGTGAGTCCTCTGACGTTCATGGTCTGGGCTGGGACATAGGGGTAATCTAAGCCCCACTCCAAGGTGCCCCTCCTTTGTACCTCCCACTGAAAATGTGAGAATCGGGGGAACTCTTTAAGTTTTTTACCTTAACCATTTCCTGCAAAATCACATACTTGTATGTCATTTTACTGAAGTGGTCATACCGGTGTGATGTCTGCAGCCAGAGGCATCACCCCACTACTGTTTTTTAGAGAGGACAGTCAGCTTTCATGTGATAACACCAATGTGGCTAAGGAGTCGCTTGGCCTTTATCACAAGATTAACATAAAATATCCCCATCAGAGTGCCCCTTAACATAAAATGTGCCCATCGGTATGTCCCTTATTTTATGTTAAGGGGCACATTGATGGGCACATTTTATGTTATGGGGCACTCTGATGGGCATATTTAATGTTAAGGGGCACTCCGATAAGCACATTTTATATTAAGCGGCACACTGATGGGCACATTTTAACATAAAATATGCTCATCAGCGTGCCCCTTAACATTAAACATGCCCATCAGAGTGCTGCAATGACGCAGTCCCGCTAATAATTGCAGATTGCTGCCACTACTAGTAAAAAAAGAAATAATAATAAAAATGGCATAAATCTATCTCCTATTTTGTAGATGCTCTACCTTTTGCGCAAACCCATCAATTTACACCTATTACCAAAAATATGTAGAAGAATATATATTGGCCTAAGCTTTTTTTATAAATATTTTTTGGATCTGTATTATAGCAAAAAGTAAAAAAAATGTTTATTTTATCAAAATTGTCATTCGTTGTTTATAGCGCAAAAATAAAATCCGCAGAGTTAATCAAATACCACCAAAATAAAGCTCTATTTGTGGGGAAAAAAGGACGTCAATTTTGTTTGGGTACAGTGTCGCACGACCGCGCGATTGTCAGTTAAAGCGACTCAATGCCGTATCGCAAAAAATGGCCTGGTCATTAAAGGGGGTAAATCCTTCTCGGGCTGAAGTGGTTAATGTTAAGGGGCACTCTGATGGGCTCATTTTGTTGGGCCCATCAGTGTGCCCCTTATAATAAAATGTGCACATCAGAGTGCTCCTGTAAACACCCCATATACCTTGTGGCAGGCAGGAATCAGGAGGCAACAAGCTGCAGGGGACGAGAGCTGCTCCGGGAGTCTTGCTGAAGGGGCATGCAAAGTACATCATATCTCATGGCTCCCTGGTCTCACTCGGCAATCACCCCTGTGATAACAAACTGGGCACGTGACATTATGGCTTACCTTGCGGGGCCGCCTGGGAGCCGCAAGATAGTAAGCAGCGGGGGGCGGGGTACACATGCAATGTCATTGGTTGCAGGGCACCCGCAGTCCTAGCAACCAATGACTGCTGAGCGGAACAGTGGGGCTGTAGCGCTGTACACTGCCGGCCTGATGGTCTGGACAGGAGCATCGCTCGGTCCATATCCAGACCACAGGCTGCCATTTAGTGGCAGCTGGTTTATAATGTTTAATCTCAGTAGTTCATAACAAAATAACAACAATATTATCAGGTCTTCAGTATATAAAATGCAATGAAAGATTTTTGAAAATGTAAGTGACAAAGAAAAATTGGAACTAAAGCTTTAAGTATTGTTTAGCTCGTTACCCATGGAAATAGATGACCACCATTGCCCATAATAGAAGGGTTCCTCATCATGTTCATTAACTGGAAAAGCTTGTCTAAACATGTCTATACAGACCAGGAAATGTCTATAAGCCCTGCAGCCAAGGCAACTCTCTTCTAAGATTACAAGTGTGCTCTGAAGTACTTTTACTGAACTGAAATGGCATTGTTTCTGAGCCGCCTTAAGATTTGTATTGTGGTAGTCAAATCTGAAGTTTAAAGCCCAACTTTGAACAATAAAAAATGTATTTAATGTAATGGGACTGTGCCTGCACTGCAATTGTTACTTGCTTCATCCTCTGCTCCTCCCAGGGGCTAGACCAGTCCCTGCAGCCTCTGTACCCCCATGTTCCAGTGACCTAAAGTTCTGATGGCCCCGCAACCTCTCTCTCATGATTGGCTCACTGGCTTACTGGCTGTGATTGACAGCAGCGGGAGCCAATGGCCCCCGCTGCTCTCTCAGCTAATGAGGAGGGAGAGTCCCCAGAGATCCAAGGCTCTCGTGCACATCGTTGGATCTCGATGGGGCTCAGGTAAGTATTAGGGGGGGCTGGGGGACTGCTGCAAAAACTTTGAGCCTTTAGAACCACTTTAACTTTCTCCCTTTAGTCATTAGGTTTTTGCAATTTTTTTACCATTCGTAATCCAAACTTTTTTTTTCATAGTCATCTATCTTTTCAATCATAGGTTCATGTCATACTGGTGATTTTGAAGCAACAGTTCCAGGGTAATAAAATGCAGCCGATGGAAGGTCAGTGTTGCTGGAATTCTAAGCAACTGGTAGCTTATTTTCTGATTGGTTTACATTTTGCAGTGTTTATAGCCAGCTAGAGAATTTTTAGCTTCAAAAGCTACTCATGTTATTCAATGTAGCTGCTAATGTTAGGCCACTTTCACACTGACGTGCTGTGATTTGGGCGCATCATGGGTGAAGCGCAGTGTACCCGCTTTTACCTGCAGTCAGTGTTAATTTTGGCAGCAAATTTCAATTCAGTTTTAGTCTTGGCCCCTGTACACACGATTTTTTCCAACGGATTTTTTCCAAAACTTGTGTTGCATACACGCGGTCGGACAAAGTTGTCGGAAAATCCGATCATTCGGAACGTAATGACATTCGTTTGTTACAATGGGACTATGTTGAGGCTTGTAGCCAATAGCTTTGGTCTCGTAATTTGATCTGAGCATGCGTGGCACTTTGTCCGATCAGAATTCTCTACAAACGATCGGAAAAAGTCTGATGATCCTGCTCTCAAGTCCGATAGAGCCAACACACGATCGGATTTTCCGACAACATAATCCGATCGGACCGTTTCCGCTGGAATTTCCGACAGTGTGTACAGGGCATAAGTCTTAGGACTAAAATGGCATTTTAGTTTTAGCCCCATTTTAGTCTTCTGCAATTGATTTTGTTAGTCGTATTTAGTCAACCAAATCTCCAATACATTTTAGTCGACTAAAATGTCCTATGTTTTAGTCGACTAAAATCTCCAGCACAGTAATTTAGTTAACTAAAACTAATTTTTTAATGGGTGCAATTAAATTGTAATGCATTAGTTAAACATTTCTTTACAAATTCAAAACTCATTATATACTGCTGGAGTGAAAAATATAATGTTATTATTTATGGTATTGAGGTATGAAAATGCACTACAGACCAGTGTTAATTTTGAAGTAAAATTTCAATTTAGTTTTATTCTTAGTCTTTTGACTAAAATGCCATTTTAGTTTTAGTCGTATTTTATTTACTAAAATAGTATTCATTTAGTCGACTAAAATGTTTTTGTCCTTTTAGTAGACAAAATTAACACTACCTGCAGTCTGCCATAGACTTTCTATTATGTCTGTCAGTCGACGACGGCAAGCCCCCCCTTCCGGGACACCACTTCATCTAGGAAGCGGGGCAGCGTGTCCGGCTTTTTTTTCCCTCCTCCTGTGGTGTGGATCATGATGCTTTCCACCATGCATCCCCCTCCTCCTTCTAGGTATCCAATAGAATCGCCTGACCTTTCAGCCAATCGGGAAATGGGATTCAGTGTTAGAAAAGCAAATATTCATTTGATTTTCTAACACGCCTGGGTGGGCTCTGAGCGCAATGCTCTGCACTCCGGGTCCACCCCATTTTGAAGCCTATTAGAGCCTATGGCTCTAATCAGGTGCTTGAAAAAAACCACCTCAGCTGCTGTAATTCATGCACCCGGCGTCCTGAAAGGGGGTGGTGGCTGCCCTGGATAGATTCATGCTATGCATGAATCTATCCATTAACCATATAGGGGGTGGTTTGGACAAAGTCTATGGGAAAATGCGAGCGACCAACACGAAAACTGCAGGTACATTGCGCTGCTCCCACACTGCTGCTAAACCCCAGCTTGACAGTGTCAATCTTTAATAGTACACAAGTGATTTTTAGCTGCATAAATAGCATCCTAGGCAGTTACATCAGCAACTCTGCAGCCAGCTCCAAATCAAAAGTCAGCAGCTACAATGTATAAATGGAAAAATCAGGTATTTACCAGTGCCTGGTGCCCAGTTCTGCACTGCGCTGTGGGACTGGAGGCTGTGGCAGGGAGCATGGGCATGCCTAAGCGCAAGTCAGAAAAGACAAAGTGGAAGTGGGTACTTATCAACAAAAGCATAGTTACCAACTGTCCTGAATTTCCTGGGACATTCTCGGGATTTAGACCTTTGTCTCGCTTTTAGCGTTTCCCGGGAAATCTGTGTTTTCCAGTTTTTATCGGTCCACGGCCGGCAGTGAAATGTCTCTGCCGGCCGCCATTTTACAGAAGACCAGTTAGTGTATAGCTTGGTCACTCGCCGAGGGGAACAAGCAAGAGGAATTGAGCCTGTTTCTGGGAAAGGCCGTGGGGCAGAGGGGTTGGCAGCAGCTCAATTTCTATTGGCAGCCACCCGGCTGGCTCTGCCTCTTGTCTGTTCCCCTTGGCAAGTGACCAGTGTTACACAAGAGCTGGTCTACTGTAATGGCGGTGGAGACTCCGCTGCTGGAACACCTGATGTAAGGGGGGGCTCCACTGGGGACACCTGATGTAAGGGGGGCTCCACTGGGGGACACCTAATATAAGCAGGCTCCACTGGGGGACACCAGATGTAAGAGGGGCTCCACTGGGGGACACCACTGGTGAGACACCTGATGTAAGGGGACACTGCTTGGGGACACCTGATGTAAGGATGGGCTCTGCTGGGGGACACCTGATGTAAGGTGGACACCACTGGGGGACAAGGGGACACCTGCTGTAAGGAGGGGCTCTACTGGGGGACACCTAAAGTAATGTTCACACAACTGGGGATACCTGATGTAAGCGGGACACTGCTAGGGGACACCTTATGTAGGGAGGAGTTCCACTGGGGGACACCTGATGTAAGGGGAGCACACCTGATGGGGGACACTGCTGAGGGACACCTAATGTAAGGACGGGCAACACTGGGGACACCTGATGTAAGGAGGGGCTCCACTGGGGAACAGCTGATGTAAGGATGACATTGCTGGGGGACACCTGATGTAAGAAGGGTCTCCACTGGGGACACTGATGTAAGGAGGAGCTCCACTGGGGACACCTGATATAAGGAGGGGCTCCACTGGGGACACCTGATGTAAGGAGGGACACAGATGGGGGTCCACATTGCCGAGCATGCAGGGGGCCCGCATTGCCAAGCACGTGAACAGTATTAAAAAGGGTTTAGGAACGCATAGTGTATTAAAACATTTTAGGCTTGTTCACAATAGGGACCCTAGGTGTTTAAAAATTTGGGGTTAAAGTGGTTAAACACTGGAGGGGAGGGAATTTTATATGAGATCATAGTCTGAGTGAATCCTTCTGGATATAGAGTATGAGACAAAAGTTTCATCTCCAGAAGGGTTAAACATTGAATTTGATTTGAACTGCTTTATATCTGATAAATAGAGATTTTATGTATGTGTTTTATAGGTTTTATATACTAATGGCTTAATTTTAAACTCCTTTTGTATATGACATATTGTATTTGCGGAGTTGTAATTGTAATGCGATGGCTACGGGTATATAACGTCCTTAATATTGATTTGATAATGTTTAATAGAAGTAGGACCTTTCTGGAAAGTTTGAGGGTTTTTTGTGCCACCCGCCTTTTTTGATTATCGTTGGGTGAGATAAGTGTCCCCATAGGTATTAGCGATCACAGATTTGAGCAGGAACTGATCCATGGACACGAGCTGCCTATTTAGATTCATGGGTGATGTGGTAGCCCTGCCCTTGCTGACGAATTCCCGTAGGACGTAATGTGTATGGGGAGGAGCTACCTTACGGATGTCTCTCGCTGCCATCGTACTATCCATGCTGCTATTACTGGATGTCCACTCTGGATGTCATTGATTTTTATAGTAACCTGTTACCGCTGTACTTAGCCTTTAATCACGGCTTGAGAATAAATTACTTTTTTCTGACAGAGACCGCTTAGATCGGGTTCTTTTTTTCTCACACTGTCTGTGGTTGACCCGGTCCATTGGAGTGCTGGTTTTCTTGATCCTATTTGTGGATACAAGCTCGTTTGACCATCTGTTAGATCAAAACAAAAAGGAAGGTTTATTAGGGACTTTACGGAAAGCATGACCTGGTGCATGGTCACACATTTCGATCCTTAGGGACTTTAAATGAAATAATGGCCTGGTAAGGTCATAAATTTCCATTCCGGTCTGAATCAAGAGAGGAAGGGGTCTGCATCCAGTGCAGATGGGACTTTACATGAAGCACATGACAGCAAAGAAATGTAATGGGGTGATCATCAGGAATTTTATTGATGTATAAGTTACAGTCTCTACATGTGTAAAATACATACATAAGTAAGTAATACGGTATATACATACATAATAATACTCATATCAGATATACAATCAGAAACAAAGCAAAAAATCAATCATAACTCGAGGTATAACCTCAATAAAATTCCAAGGTTCAGCACAATGCGGGTTGGATAAAACAATAATAAAATGGTGTTGCCTGCGGGACCTAAAGCCTCACTAAACCTGTAAAAGTAGGTGTATAATGATAATAATAATAAAGTCTGGATCAGGAAAATATAAACGCGGCAAATGGTGGCTCTACGCGTTTCGTGGCTTCCAGGCCACTCATCAGGAGCGAGCACGTGTGATATCTGAAAGGACATTATTGTAAGCAAGAGCAGAAAGGGCAAAAATAAATAAGCAAGTATAATTAGGGGTGGGGTAAGAAAACCCACAACTACTGTAAGTGTACTTACTAGGGTACTGTATAGTGATGGTGTGATGACGGGACACCGCAAGCCCTCCAGGGTATCACCCCCGGAAGCCGCGGCGGGGTGCCCCCCGGAGACCAAACAGGCATCAAACAAAGGCAGGCCTGGGAACTGAGACATATCTGTGGATGAAGTGAAGATTAGATCCGTGGAATATAATTGAGTTCCGGAAAAAGTGAAGGGCGTGGAACTAGTGCTAGGGGATAAAGAGCAAAACCACTGTAAAGGAGGGGGAGGGAAAGGGAAAGGAATGGGGGGTGGGCAAGAGTAATTGAGGGTGGAAACAAAGACCCCACAAGAATCAGTGGGGTACTGGGAAGTGTAACACTTTGGAACTCCCCTCACTCTTCTGGTTATTTCCATTGGTAATACAACTTCACTTTCATCAGCACATTTTCTTCATTGTTTTTGTTCCTTGCTGTGTTATTATTTCTTTACGCACCACCACTGTTAATTTTTTGATCCACCTATTTCTCTTCACTGTGCTAAACATCACCTGCCGCTTGTTCCTCACCTTCACTTCCCAGTACCCCACTGATTCTTGTGGGGTCTTTGTTTCCACCCTCAATCACTCTTGCCCACCCCCCCCCCCCCATTCCCTTCCCTCCTCCTCCTTTACAGTGGTTTTGCTCTTTATCCCCTAGCACTAGTTCCACGCTCTTCACTTTTTCCAGAACTTCCAGAACTTCATCCACAGATATGCCTCGGTTACCGAGCCTGCCTTTGTTTGACGCCTGTTTGGTCTCCGGGGGGCACCCCGCCGTGGCTCCCGGGGGTGTTACCCTGGAGGGCTTGCGGTGTCCCGCCATCACACCATCACTATACGATACCCTAGTAAGTACACTTACAGTAGTGTTGGGTTTTCTTACCCCACCCCTAATTATACTTACTTATTTATTTTTGCCCCTTCTGCTCTTGCTTACAATAATATCCTTTCAGATATCACACGTGCTCACTCCTGATGAGTGGCGTGGAAGCCACGAAATGCGTAGAGCCACCATTCGCCGTGTTTATATTTTCCTGATCCAGACTTTATTATTATTATCATTATACACCTACTTTTACAGGTTTAGTGAGGCTTTAGGTCCCGCAGGCATCACCATTTTATTATTGTTTTATCCAACCCGCATTGTGGTGAATCTTGGAATTTTATTGAAGTTATACCTCGAGTTATGATTGATTTTTTGCTTTGTTTCTGATTGTATATCTGATATGAGCATTATTATGTATATATATACCGTATTACTTAATTATGTATGTATTTTACACATGTAGAGATTGTAACTTATACATCAATAAAATTCCTTTATGATCACCCCATTACATTTCTTTGCTGTCATGTGCTTCATGTAAAGTCCCATCTGCCCTGGGTGCAGACTCCTTCCTCTCTTGATTCTGACCATCTGTTAGTTCAGAGGTCCATCTGATCTGGTAAGCACTACATTTTTATCAGCTGGTGGAGGTTGTGTCACACAGAAAGTAGTGGATTGAAATTCATTCATTCATCAGGTTTCTTCTAGACATGTGCACCATCAAAAATGTGTTTAGTTTCATTCCGTTCCGTTTTGTACTAGCCGTTAATTTGTGTCCAAAATTCAATTTGGATTCGTACGAAATACTAATTTTCGTTAGGTTTGTTAACTTTTCGTATCAATTACGAACATTTGTTTGATGGATTTAACCTAGGACTTTTAGTTGCTCTATGAACACTGTGTTTACGGACTTATCATTTTATTAATGCACTTATTTTATTTTGTATATTTCATGAGGTGTTGTGATTAGCCTAAATTGTTCAGCTTGCAATATTCCTGTTTTATAGCTGTCTGCGCTGATTGTTTTATATAGCAACCAATGACCAATCGTCTGGCCATCTTGTTTAGGGGTTGGTTGCTGGGAGGTCCCTACATTCATGACCATGTCCCAGGTACAGTTTGTGATAAATATTCATATCTCTGCATCTCCACTGTTTACAGAATGCTAACATCCATATTATGGTCCAGCTTGACCTTTGCTTCAAAACAAATATAAACATGGCAGGTTTCCAATGTCTAGCTTACCTAGGAGGAATAAGGGGTACTAGTGGTTTCCCATATGATCTGACATAAGGGTGTCTGCAATTGACACGTTACAAATTATCTGAGGAAACTAAATATGTCCATATTATGCTATTAATAATTTGGAAGGTATAAAACATGGTGAAGTTTCAGAACTATACTAAACTGTCTGCACTCTATGTGGATCCAGGTATTTACGGCAGGTATATGTTGGTTCTCTGTATTGAGAGTGTGACAGTTTTATTGGGGGTTCCAGCCTTAAATTGTGGATTGGGTAATGGAATCATCTGTGTATTTGATCACTGGACTGATAAGGTCCTGGCCCAGTTTGTGTATTGGATAATTAAATGAAAAAAAAGGTGGAGGCAAGGTCACGGTGGTATGCCCTTCACTGGACAATATGGCTCAGATGAGCTGCACTATGACAAAATGGCTACTAACCACACAACTATGCGCTAGCCCAGTACGCATGACCATTACAGTCCTGTGGACAGATTCTCTGACCTAAGTTGTGGATCTCTGCTGCTACTCCAGAGTTACCATGGGCCTCTTGGCTGCTTTTCTGATTAATGCTCTCCTTGCCACAAGGCCTGTCAGTTTAGGTGGGCGGCCATGTCTTGGTAGGTTTGCAGTTGTGCCATACTCTTTCCATTTTTGGATGATGTATTGAACAGTGCTCTGTAAGATGTTCAAAGCTTGGGATATTTTTTTATAACCTAACCCTACATTAAACTTCTCAACAACGTTATCCCTGACTTGCCTGGTATGTTCCTTGGCCTTCATGATGCTGTTTGCTCACTAAGGTTCTCTAACAAACCTCTGAGGGCTTCACAGAACAGCTGTATTTATACTCTGATTAAATTACACACAGGTGTACTCTATTTACTAATTGGATGACTTCTGAAGGCAATCAGTTCCAATACAATTGCACCCCACACTTTTCAGATATTTGTTTGTAAAAAAAAATTGAAAACCATTTATAATTTTCCTTCCGCTTCACAATTATGTGCCACTTTGTGTTGGTCTATCACATAAAATTCCAATAAAATAAGCTTACGTTTTTGGTTGTAACATGACAAAATGTAGAAAATTTCAAGGGGTGTGAATACTTTTTCAAGGCACGGTATGTGCTGGTAAACTTTGCTGGTTTAACAGATTAATTGTAAAGAAAATCTGACTGGTGGTGACCAACTTCAGCTTATCAAAGCCAAAATCCATCCCGATCCAAAGTCCAGCCATCCATCCAATAAACATGGGACGAACAACAGCCCCCCCGTGCCCGTCCCTGTTCGGTCCGCACCAGAACTCCCGAACAGAGAAAAAGATCTCACCCGTGCGGCGAACCTTAATAAAGTGTATGGGACCCCAAACTTGGAAAATCAAAAGTTCCCATTTTGAAGGCTTATATGCAAGTGATTTGCCGAACAAGGGTGTGGGGTCTGGGTACTGCCTTGGGGGACATGTACCAATGCAAAACATTTTTTTTTTTAAAAAGGATTGTTTTTACAGGACCAGTGATTTTATTGATGCCTAAAGTGCAACAATAAAAATGAAAAATGTCTTTAAATATAGTGCCTGGGGAGGTCTCCGTAGTCTGCTTATAAAGTGGCGCATCTGTACTGTGGATAGAACCTACTGCAGCAAAACTGACATTTCTTAAGAAAAAAATGAATTAACCGCTTGCCGACCAGCCGCTGTCATTTTACTGCAGCAGGTCGGCATGATTTTGTGAACCGTCATAACTATACGTCGGCTTGCGGGATCGGAATATCAGGCCAGCGCCACTGCGCTACGGGGGTGCTGATGCTTTTAGCTGACAGTCGTGATGACTGCCGGCCACGAGCAATCATGAGAACGAGAGACAGAACACGGAAGTGTGTGTGAAAATGCACAAATCCCTGTTTTGTTCTGAGAGGAGTGACAGATCGTATGTTCCTATTAGCTAGCCCCCCTTCAGTTTTAAATGCTTAGCAGGGAACACAGTTAACCCCTTCATTGCCCCCTAGTGGTAACCCCTTCCCTGCCAGTGAAATTTTTACAGTAATCAGTGCATTTTTATAGCACTGATCGCTGTATAAATGCAAAGGTCCCAAAAAATGTGTCAAAAGTGTCCAACAGACAATGGAGTGTCATAATGTCGCAGTCCCAATACAAATCACAGATCATCGTCATTACTAGTAGAAAAAAATTATAATAAAAATGCTATAAATCTATCCCTATTTTGTAGCCACTATAACGTTTGCGCAAACCAATCAATATATGCTTATTGCGATTTTTTTTTTTTACCAAAAATATGTAGAAGAATACATATCGGCCTAAACTGAGAAAAATGTGCTTTTTTAAAAAAAAATGGGGATATTTATTATAGCAAAAAATAAAAATCGCGATCAAATACCACCAAAAGAAAGCTCTATTTATGTTTGGGTGCAGCGTTGCACGACCACGTAATTGTCAGTTAAAGCAATGCAGTGCCAAATCACAAAAAATGGCCCGGTCATTCAGCAGCCAAATCTTCTGGGGCTGAAGTGGTTAAATGACATTTAAATTGCCAGCAATACAATGCTATTGCTGGCAATAGAAAAGTTTTAAAAAGAAGCTGCATAAAGCCCCCCCCCCCCCCCAATCCATACCAGGCCCTATGGGTCTGGTGTGGTTTTTAAGGAGAACCCCACCCCAAAATAAAAATGTCCCCCCAAAATCACTAACAGACCCCTCTCCAAGCATGCAGCCTGGCAAGTCACAAAAAGGTGGGGTACAAGCGACCCCCCCCCCCCGAACCATACCAGCCCACATGCTCTCAGCATGGGAGGGTAAGTGCTTTAAGGCAGAGGGAATCTGCCCCTCTCCACCCCAAAGCCCCTTGTCCTCATGTTGATGGGGACAATTGCCTCATCCCCACAACCCTGGGCTGTGGTTGTGGGGGTCTGCAGGCAGGGGGCTTATCGGAATCTGGAAACCCCCTTTCACAAGGGAGCCCCAAGATCCTGGCCCCCCTATGTGAATGAGTTAAGGGTACAAAAAGTGTAAAAATAGATAAAAACAGGAGGCAGTTTTTGACAATTCCTTTATTAAAAATTAAAAAAAATCCCCCCATGAAAATCCATCGTCAATCACGATGCCGCCTAACCACCGAAAAAGAAAAAACAAACAAACACACTCCGCTGTCAACTTAGGCTGGTGTCACCGACCCAGCATGCACCGGTCAGTGGCATCACAAGGCGGCAGTGCCACCAGGTTACATTGCCAACTGACTCCGCCCATACCTATATAAGAACTGTCAAACAGCAAGCCAGGCATTTGGCGGTTTGCCTTAGATGACTGACAGCGGACATGGGGGCAAGCTGCTTTGGGGTGGAGGGGCAGAGTCCCCCCCACCCCAGAGCACTCACCCTCCCATGTTGAGGGCATGTGGCCTGGTATGGTTCAGGAGGGGGACACTCGCTCGTTCCACCCCTTTCCTGGCCTGCTAGGCTGCATGCTTGGATAAAAGTCTGGTATGGATTTTGGGGGGAACCCCACATTGTTGTTTTTTTTTTCAATTTTGGCATGGGGTTCCCCTTAAAATCCATACCAGACCCAAAGGGCCTCGTAGGGACTGGGGGAAGGCCACATCATTTTTTTTGCCCTTTTTATTGCCAGCAATGTTTTATTTTTTATTGAGCTCATTGACAGCTGATGACTCATCGGTTGTTAAAGAAGCCGCTTAACAACCAGCTATTCACTGCGCCCTGACTGGCCAAAGCTTTGCCCAATCAGGGCTTAGCATGCACTATGCAGTGCGTAGTGCATTGCAGGGCATTCGGCGGATTGAACACCCGCCAAACACCCTACAAATTCAGATTTTCCTTGAACGGGTAATGTTCGGGCCGAACTTTTGCTCTGCCCAAAACGTTCTCCCAACCCTAATCCCCAAATCTAGCTACACATTGACTGCCATAGCTAGTAGTAGTTAGGCACTTCAACTGGACTTTTTCTGTTTTGCTAAAGATGTTTTGAAGCGTATCCAAACCAATTCCTTAGTTCATGAATTGAAAAAATGGCTTGGATAAGCTAAGAAATGTCTTCAACATTACAGAACATGTCCAGTTGAATGTCACTACTAAAGCTATACAATGACCTTGGTGAATCAAAACCTTCATATACTGACAGCCATCTTGGCATTCTAGCTGTATAAATGTAGAAGCAAGTCGTGTCACTCCATAGTATAATTGTTTTGATGTTCTAGTTCAAAGACTAGATAAAATTGGTTACCACACCACCCATGTGCAAGAGCTTCAAGCTCCAGTTCTGAACACTACTTGGTCTACTGTAGAATATAGTTTGATTCCTTTTTAAACTACCAAATTTAACAGCACAAATTGAATGCGAGTGCTAATAATATTTTTCTTGGAATCAAATCTGCCAAGCCTTTGTATTATTACCTTAACATTTGCCATGAACTAGTTATGCTTAGTTGGTGATTGGGACAGATGAGGCAGAAATAATGTTGTTAGTCTGTACTGGCTTCTACTTTATAACCTTGTTCTACCTGTACTGATAACAATGCATTGTGAAATCCACACTGTCTACAAAGTTATTTGCACATCTTTGTTTCCAGTGGGGTAACTATGGAATCCAACCTCCAATCAGTGATACCATACCTAGGAGAAGCAACCTCTCGCATAAATACAAGGGACATAAAGAAGCCTTATTGTCTTGGTTGTTATTAGCATCGTCACGCAGTAAGTTGGTAATGCTTTAATCACAACTTAAAGCCACTGCTTTTCACCTCCTGCATATACTTCAACTTTAGGAATTATACCATGGTATCTATAGAAATGCTGATTAGTTCAGACTGAGTGAACCCCTGAAAATGCAGCTCACCATGCTTTAACAAATTATACATGAAACACTACAATTCGCTTGTATTTTTGTTTCATTTCCTTTAAAGAAGGACTTTTTTTTTTTTTTTCCTCAAGCACCTGGTATTTGGTAAGAACAATTTTATATTTTATATTTTAATTGTATGTAATTTGTCATTTAGGATATATTTACTCAAGACATTCACAGTCATTCAATTTAAAAATCGATCAAAAATTAAATATACCAGTTTAAGTTGAGTAAAAATAAATCTGGCTGCTATGGTTTACTGTATTTGGACCAGTACTGCCCTTTGCAGTTTGCACAGCCTGGTTTTTCCTTTTCTTTATTTTTCAATGTTTGTATAATCTTTCCTTTGATTTGGTAATGCCATATTTTCTTAAGGTTCTTGTGTCATTTGTAAAGTCTATGCAATCACTAATTTCCTTAAATGTTTTTCATAAATATTGCTAAGTAATTAAATAAATTAGAAATATTTTTAAACACCTAAAACAATCTGTATATAATTTAATAGCAATATTTTCTTGGGAAATTAAATAATAAAATTGTCATATACAATAGAACTCTATAATTTTGCTCCTCAATCCAATGATTTCCAGGTCAGTTTTTACAGTCTTATCATCTATCCTTTGTAGCCTCTGAGGCTAAAAAAAAATAATTTCTCCCTCTTCTGCTACAATTTTTGTCTTTCTCTGTTCTTGCCTATTGAATGTGCTTAGAACAGAGATAGCACACAACACACTCCTGCGTATGATTTATATGTGTACAACACAAGAATCCACCAATTAGGAACAAATGTGTGGCTACTTAGCAGAGCTAGTGTGCACTAGGATATTTAAAGGGAAGACATACAGTAAGTTGTTTAACTCGCTTTATGTGATTAGTGACAGATAATGTGAGTGCTGGGGTGTGTTCTCATTGTTAGGTTACAAATGCTGGACAGAGTCTATTCGTTCTTGTGTGTGTTTAACCCAGGATTTGATTTAGGAAGCATTCCCATTTGGGGAAAAAATGAATTATAAGTAAGTGTTTTAGGAAGTGTGTATGTGTGTGTGTGTGTGTGTGTGTGTGTGGGGGGGGGGGGGGTCAGCTTTATATCCTGATGCTAAACCCATTACATAGGCAACAAGGGATCTTGAGCCTCTGCTGAGTGGGTGTCTAGATAGGACAGGGGGACATTGGAGGTGAAATACTCAAAACTCACACAACTTCTTGGGCTAGGGTGGGTGGGTCACAGCACGCAGAAGCATCATGCAGGATGTCTTTTGGTGGCCATAGCCCTGAAAGTAAGATATTTGAGCCTGATGGCTGTAGCAGAATCCTATAGGTTTGCATGGCCTGACTTATCAAACTGATAAATAAATGCCCCTCTAGGTGGGTGCACCACTTCTATGCCCCTAATGCAGTTTCTGCTTCTAACCTTGATATAGCAATGAGAGGGATAAACAATAGCACACTGATGATACATACAATTTCAACATCTTTATTAGGTAATTAAAAACATTTTGCAAAAAAAACCAAAAAACAACACAGCCCCACAATGAGATGTTTTTATTTAACCCATAAAGAGAATCAGGTTTTATTCATCATTGGTGTGCTGTCATTCTTCACTATCATCGTTATACCAAGATGGGTGTACCCTCTAAACCTAGGTGGGGATGAAGTTTGGATTTGCTTATGGGTTCAAAAGTCACAGTCCAGGCATATTTATGTGTAGATGCACTCAGGAGAATTTTTGCAAACCAAAACGCACTGCAGGGCCTCTAAACTTTGGTCAGCAGGCTTACAAGATCTATTTGATTAACCCAGCTCCTCGTTATTAAAAGAGGGGCACAGATTAGACATAGGGGTTTATTTACTAAAGGCAAATCCACTTTGTAATGCAAGTGCACTTGGAAGTGCATTTGGAAGTGCAGTCGCTGTAGATCTGAGGGGGGCATGCAAGGAAAATTAAAAAAACATAATTTTTGTTTGTACATGATTGAATGATAAAATCAGCAGAGCTTACCATGATTTCAGATCTACCCCTTTGATTTACAGCGACTGCACTTCCAAGTGCACTTGCAGTGCACTTGTAGTGCAGAGTTGATTTGCCTTTAGTAAATAAACCCCATAGTGTAAGTGAATTGGAAGCCGTTTTAGGAAAATCTGGCTAACGTAACAGCGATAAACTGGGGTCAGTTAGAAAACAATACTTTAATGCTGACCAGCTCTTTGGGCAACCAACCCCATTTGCTGACTTTTTTTTTCTTATTATGTTTTTTGTCTTTCATTTTATTTTATGGTGGACCCTTAGCCATCCATAGCAATTTTTTACCCTTTGCTGCAAGGCCTCCATCTAAAAAAATTGCTTTTGTTTCAGAAGTAGGTGGTGATTTTCATTTATTTTGGAGGTATATTGTTTTTTTTATTTTATGTTTATAAGGCTTTTAGGTTAAACTGTTTTTCTTTTGTTTGTTTGTTTTCTGAAAAGCTTCCCCTAAATAAGTGGGCATGCCTATGTAAATATAGCCTAGGTGCTCTGTTAATGGCCATTTATGTTTAATGCTTTCAGGAAACTCTTTGCCTATACTCATTTTCTATAGTACATCCCAGTCAATTCTCCCTCATTAGGATGTGCTGCTGCTGGCATGCTTTACACTGCTCTATACTCTAGGGCAGTAATGGCGAACCTTGGCACCCCAGATGTTTTGGAACTACATTTCCCATGATGCTCTACTACACTGCAGAGTGCAGGAGCATCATGGGAAATGAAGTTCCAAAACATCTGGGGTGCCAAGGTTCGCCATCACTGCTCTAGGGTGTCACAAAACATATAAACTTATTGTGCAATAATAACAAAACATATAAACCTTTTGTGCAATAATAAAAAAAGCAAAAAGTCGAAAAAAGTGAGGGATTTCCATCCTTACACAGGCATATAAGCTGCTGTATTGGTAGCCATTTTCTCTGGTGAGTTTTGAATTCACTTGATGTTGGTGGCACTGGCTGAACATCTGAGCACTTTAAGAAGTATCTTCACGTATATTGGTGTTGCTGTGCCAAGTGTATTCTTCATCACTTATAAACATGGTGGAACTTATTCTTTGTCCCTTTTGGACTTTTTATTATTGCACAACAAGTTTATATGTTTTGTATATTGGCGCTACACTATTGTTTTCTATTTATTGTTTAAGGTTGGATATACTACCTTTTAGTGCTAGCAGCCTCATCTATATTTCTTTATAACACAGCACAGATTTTTTCACGTATACTTTTTTGACAGTATTTTGTCCTAAAGATAGCCTAAATTTGCCAAGATTTACCACCCTTCAATATACTTTTAATGGGAGTTGCCAAACCCCTAAGCAAACTGATCCCAAGCAGATGTGCCTATCACTAGCCGCCTCCTTGTTTGTTAAAACCAGCTAGTATGTGGCTTCCTTTGTGATAATACATCTAATACATCTGTTACCTCTGAATGTCACTATATTTCCTTGGTTGATTAGTTTGCCTGAGTGAGTCCAGCTTCTTCATTTTCAAAGGGTAAATCACTGAATTGTATGATTATATCATACCGAAGCCTGAAACATAATTCCATGCTTCCTCAGAATAGCTTGTGTTGTATACAATATACCTTGAGTAGTCATCAATGAATGAGATGATAAAAATACATTTTCTTTCCTGGAGTCTGTGCTTTCATAGGACTGAGTGAATTTGGTCCAGGGGCTGTTGGGCTCTCCTGTTGCTACATTTGGGAAAAGTTTTCTTGGCAATTTTGCTTTTACACAACTTGTACACTTCAGCATTTGACTACATGGGTCCTTTTTTATGCCACTGGCATGCTGATCTTTTTGATCCTCTTTGAGATTGTGAACCACATCAAGTCAGCTGATACAGTTCATCGGTGATTATTCTTTTAACTAGTATGTGGCTTCCTCTTGTGATAATACATCTGTTACCTCTGAGGCCGCGTACACACGTGGGGACTGTTCGCTGAAACTGTCCGCTGAAACCAAGTTTCAGCGGACAGTCCGCTCGTGTGTGGGCTTTCAGCGGACAGTTTCAGCGAACAGTCCGCTGAACAAGGTTTTTCGGAAATTCCGAAAAACTGTCCGCTGAAACCTTGTTTCAGCGGACAGTCCCCGCGTGTGTAGGCTTGTTCGTCAAACAAAGTTGCGCGCATGCTCAGAAAGGATTTTCACGCCGAAAGTTATAATGCAGTGTATAGGACGTCGTATTTTTCGTCCCGTCGTACGTGCCGTTCACGTCATCGCGCACGGTTTCAGCAAACTGTTCGTCCGTCGTGTGTGGCCATGTCCGTCCATGCTAATTTTGAGCGGACTGTTTGCCGAAACTGTTTGACGGACAAAGTTGGGCGAACAGTCCCCGCGTGTGTACGCGGCCTGAATGTCACTACATTTCCTTGCTTGGTGAGCTAACATCGCTCTTCCTAGGCAAGGGATTGTCAAGCAAATGGAATGGGGGGCTGGGCATTGCCTTGAAGAGCATGTACCAAAGAGAAAGCATACTTAAAATAAAACATTAACAAAGCAAAAAAAATTTTTTAAATAACATGCCTGGAGGTTGCCCTGGACCTGCCTATGAAATGGTTCATCTGCATGACGTATACAATCTACTGGAGTAAAACTGATGTTAACCAAGAAATTACAATGCAGTTAAAATGCAGTTTTAATTGCCGGTAAATGACAGCTCCCAGCCTCTTTGTTCTGCTTGTTAACAAAGCAGCTGGGAATTACCTTCATCTATACCAGACCCTTATCCTACATGAGGATTTAGTATATATGTTAATGGGGGACCTCACACTAAAAACAAAAACACTGTGAGGTTCCCTTTAAAAAATACCAGTACATACCAAACCCTTTTACTTAATGAGAATTAGTTATGGATGCCAAGGGGGACCCCATGCAAAAATAAAAAAAAAGGCATTTTGTCACTCTAAATTCACCATGACATTTTTGACCAAAACTGGTCATATTCATATTTGATTAAAGATGTCAGCTGGAAGACGGTCCATTTTGTTTGAATTTTACTGCAGGGTCCAGGAGCTGTCATTTTCAGGTTCGTGAGCAACAAATCAGTTGTATTGATTGTTTTTTTTCTTTTAGTTCATGGTGATTGACGAGGACCTACATTTCTGAGCAATGGGATTGATGATGGATTTACATTGTGGGATTTTTTTTAATTAGTTGAGGATACTGGACATAGTACACATGTCCAAAAAAATGTATTGAAAGTACACAGGTTGTGTCTGCCTTGTCCTGCCCTGCTGCTGCTCACACCTCCCACTTCCTGGCAACTCTCCGCTCCTTAAAGAGGAAGTAAACCCTGATGAGTTTACTTCCGCTTTGATTCCCTGCAAAGGTAAAGCATAATGGACTACTATGCATCGCATAGTAGTCCATTATGTGTCACTTACCTGACACAGGAGCCAGCCAAATATCCCCTTGTGTACAGAGCCTCCATCTTCTTGGTGGGTCTCACTGCTCCACCGCTGTCATTCGACAGAGCCGCAATGACGCCACTCCCGCGCACGGGAGCCGCCACTCGCGGCATATCGCTGTTAACTGTGGCGCGCTCAGTGCGCCTGCACGCCGCTGTCTATGGCGCATGCGCCGTAGACAACGGTGCCTGTCTTTTGGCAAATATCTCCAAAATCGTGTAGGTTTAAGAGATATTTCTTGGACCTACAGGTAAGCCTTAATCTAGGCTTACCTGTAGGTCAAAGTGGTTTGTAAGGGTTTACAACCACTTTAAGTCAAAGCCATGAAGTTTAATCAGGTGTGGTGCTACTAAATTATACCAATATTATGCTTGCTGTGATTCTTTGCAATCCCAAATTACACACTTATTCCTACTAAACAATAAAGTAAAGGTGTAATCAATGTGCAGGCAGTGATATAATTAGGAGTGTCAGTGCGCAGAGTTTACATTTTAATCTGTAAAGCCATGAGTTGCTGTGTGACTACAGCAGCACTTGCAGCTGCTGAAATAAACAAAAAAATATATATATATATATTTTACGAATGCCGTTCAGATGCAAAATAGAGAGATACAAAGTAACATTCAATTTCATTATTCTGCAGACAAGAGGGATCAGCTTCAATCGAAAGATGAAGCAACCATAAAGTGTTACTAAACTCACATCAGTGTGTAAATGCAGTAAAGCAGAACCTATAGGGTTAATCCTCTGCATTGTATAAAAAGGCTGTTTGATCCTGTCTTCTCTGATCTGCATCTTCTTCCACAGTCCCAAATCCATCTGCTGATAGAACAGAACCTTGGGGGCAAGCTGCACATGCTCAGTTTGGTGTGTATTACTAGAGAATTTTCTTTCTTGGGAGGGTGATCAGCACAGGGCCAATCAGCACTGTCCAGACAGAAAGTCAGGGGTCCTGCAGCCTCATAGGACAGTCAGAGCAGAATGAAAACTCCTCCTACAAAATTAAACAAGTGCTCAGTCAGACACTTGATAGAGGTCACAAGACTGCTCTACCTTCTGATGAGTTAAGGTATTTAGCAGTTTTTATTTACTATTTCCATGTTCTGTGGGAGACCAGATATAGTGAATACTAGGTCCTGGGTTTAATAAAACTTTAAAAAGGAAATACAATTAGTTTTTTTAAATAACATTTTTCTCTATTTTAATTTTTTTAACCCTTAGTTTACCCTAAGGCCTTAATTGACTCTTCTTCTCTTTCCTTTGATCTATTTTTCTCTTGCTGACTTTTTTCGTTTATTTTATTGACCATTAATGTTTATTGTTTCATTTTTATATATATTTTTTTTTTAAATTCATTTTTTTGTGTCATATTAAACAAATTAGAAATTTGCATTAAAAAAATTATATTGGAACATAAATTCCACAAAAATAATTATGGGATACCAAAATTAGTGTGTGCTGTGACTTGCCTCCAGCATTGTTCCTGTTTTTTTTGCTGGAGGCTGCCTTTTTTGCTGAAACCCAGAGCCCCTGAGCAGCAGTAAATCCTTAGTCTGTGAGCAGATGGGACGGTGACAAAAAAGAGAGAGCAATTGGGCATGCACAGAGCAGAGTGAGACAGTGTATTTCTGGATTTTAAACAGTATAGACACTTATTTTCAATGTCTTACATTGCTATACCTGCAATAGAGGCCAGCATGAAGTCATCTACCAGGACGAAAATGCCACTTTACACTATTTTGTTATTGTAATGCGGTATTAAACCCATAGTTTTAATTGTATTAAATCACAGCTAATTCTTAGATTTAGTGACTGCATTAGTATTCCTTTTTTTAAGCTTTTTTTCCATTATTTTGACCTGGTGATCCAGCCAGTAAGTCTGTTATTTTTCAACTTATTTTAACAGATCAAGCTGTCCAGGCACAGTAGCAGTTAGAGGGTTGAGACAAACTGTTTAATACTGACAATGATCGGCTTTTATTTATGTCCCAAGAGGAAAAGTAACTGTTGCTGAAACAACACTACCCTCTCCCCATACTGACAATGCTGCTATCCAAAAGTGTCTGCTTTACTCCCTCATACAGAATTCACACACTCTAATGCCACGTACACATGGCCAGAATTTCCGATGTAAGCAGTCCGATGGGAGCTTTTCATTCTGATTTTCCGACGGTGTGCATGCCCAACAGTCTTTTTCTGTCGGCATTTCCGACGGTCTTTAGATTGAGAGCCTGTTCTTAATTTTTCCGACGGAAAACCTTTCTATCGGATTTTTCGATCATGTGTATGCAATTCCGACACTCAAAATTCCGACGCATGCTCGGAAGCATTAAACTTCCCTTTTATAGTGCCGTTGAACATGTTGTATGTTGCGGTGTTATTGACCATCGGAATTTGGTGTGACCGTGTGTAGGCAAGACAGTTTGAGTGAAATTCCGTCGGAATTCCAACAGGAAAACCATCAGAGCTTTTTCTGACAAGAATTCCGATCGTGTTTACGCAGCATAAGGCTTGGTTCATACTACTGAGATGTGATTTTGGCTCAATTTGCAGTGTGATTATGTAGTACGACTTTGGTTGGATTTTGGATGTGGCTTGCATAGTCTATGAAGCTAAATTGCACTGTAAATCGCAAAGGACCCTTTCTCAAAGTCGCATTGCAACACAAACTGAAAACGCTATTCACATCATTTTTATTATTCAACGCAAACTCACCCATCTAGTCATGTCTCCACTCTTTATTTTGTTGAGAAATCACCCCCTAGCATTTCTAGCTGCAGCCACCCCGAGTAAAGGCAGATGATTCATGCAGCATTTACTTCCTGGAATCCATCTACCCTTAGCTCAGGCCTGCAGACAGAAGTAAGTGCTTAGCAAATAAAGTCCCTGGGATGTATGACATGATTTTGGCCTAGGCCAGAAACCAGGAAGCAACTGAATAACTGTAAAAACAAAAAAGGTTAAAACAAGTAAATATAATATATTTCCCAAGGCTAACTAATGCTAGCAGCATAAGGATTACAAATAGGCAATGTTGATTGAAAGAGTTTAGTTCAACTTTAAGACTGGAAAATGAAATGGAAAAGTTACTGGTTGCCATGTACAAAAGAAGGTCTATCTGTCATAAAGCAAAGGGTTTGATATCCTGTGTTAAAAGAAGATTTTGGGAGGAGAAGATAAGAAAAGTTGTTTTTCTCAGTTCTGAGAATTTGGCGGTCTCACTTATTTTTATATGATGTAATTGCTCTTATATTGGTACAAAAAGTCCACCCATCAATGCCCTCTTGTGTATATTTCTCTCAGGTACTTGCAGATATGAATCGTTCCAGGTTACTTGGGAACACTGCAGATAAGCAATGGGAAGCAGAAAGACGTGGCGCTAAAAGGGCAGAGGCCAGACTTAGCAATGGGATCCAGGAAATTAAGGAAGCTCAAAATTATCACATAAATAGCATGACTAAAGAACAAAAACGACTGCAAAAGGATCTCATCAGAATCAAGCAAGGTAAGATCTACAGATCATTGCGTTTGGAAATGTAAAGTACGTATGTGCTGTACAAAAAAGCAACAAAGGCCAAAACATTTGTGGTGAGTACTTTTTGCAGCATCCTCCACGCTGTTTCTGGAACTGGCTACAACCATGATAGCAAAGCTGCTTTCTGGAGCTTTGTGTTACAGCACCTAGAAGGTAAATTGGGTATGGGCCAGGATTAACTACAATGTAGTCTTGTAGGATCAACCAAAAATAACCAAAATGATGATATGAGCAGCAAATATAAAGCTACCTTCTGCTCTGTTGGGTAGACATGCCCCAGAATACAGGCATATTTTGGGTATTTTTTAACTACATGTACATGTGCACATATCTGTTGGAACCTGTGCTAAAGTGTTCAGTTGTATTTTGGCGAAAGCTAACACATCAATTCTCAGCTGCTGATCACAGTCATTTAGGCTGGATTAGGACCTCCGACGGATGTGGCTCCCAGCAAGCGGTGTGTCCCTGTTTACCATTTCAGGGACGAATCAGAGACAAATTTTTGCCTAAATTCAGCCCTGAAATGGAGCCAAAGACACACATGACCCCTGTTCAAGCCGCTCTGCAGCTACAAAGGAGATATGTGAACCAGGTCCATAGAGAGCCGGTCACAATCTCCTGTCATGCGAATTAAATTCAGGTAAACACGCACCAAATACGCAAAGGTGTGAACCCAGCATGATCACCTGACAAAGCAGTGTTTTTATTAAGATGACAAGGGAAAAGTGGGTCCCTACCTGAAAGAGTTTACAGGAAAATACTTGATATCATATGTAAAGGAGTTGGCAATGGCTGCAGGTGGTGGCAGCTGTTTACTTATTAAAGAAGAGTTGGGTTCTCCTAAAGTATATAAAGGATAGTAAAAAATCTAATAGGAATAAGAATGTGAATCAGGTCTGTCTGGAATACATCTTGGAGCCATGAATGGGAAAGAGGGAGACATTTTTCATGAAGTGAAAATGGTGGAGTACGTGAAGGGGTGCACTTGAAACCAAATCATTCTAACTTGAAGTTTGCTAGGTTGAGAGGAACCACACAGAAGGTTTGCCAGAGAGATACATAACAAGAATAGTAAGAAGAAGAAATCACGTAGCAGAACTAGAGGGACTTGTGTATTTTTTCAACCAGACTAACTATGCAACTATGTAACTATGTAATTCATGATAGATTGTAGAGCTTAGAGTCTAGTTAGGGGATGACTTAACAGGAGGATTCTTTAGCAGTCAAGTCATGAAATGACATAGGCACAAACTCAGACAATGTATACTACACCCCTAATGATAGCCCATTTCTCAAAAGGAGGTCAACAGTAGTGCTGTTACCTTGAGAAAAAGGCACTCAACATTGGAGATCAGTGATGTCACACATTCCAAAATAAAAGCCACGTGAAACCTATTCTGAAATGACAAGTCCCCTCAGGCTAGACAAGATACTTATGATAGACAGTGTTAGAAGAGTTGTAAAAACACTCTGCAAAGCCTAACAACCCATTGCAGAGCGATATACAGCAGAAGCCAGAATTTCTCATTAAAGAAGGCTTAGGCAGGCCATATATTGTGCATTTTTTTCCCTTTAACCAAGCGGAGAATACAACAGCCATCAGGGAAGATTCCTTCATTCATACTGTTTAGCATAGATGAGGTTATAGAGGGAAATCCTTAAGACTGCAGGGCTTTAGGAGGAAATCTTAATGTGTATGGACGGCCTAAGACCACACAGTTTGATTTTCAATCAAATGATTGCATGGAAATGCTTAATAATAGTTTGGCAGTACATTATTTCTTGCCATCATTGAATCAACTAATTTAGTTGGAAAGCTCTTAAAATTGTATCCAGTCCCATTCTTTGTAGTACCTCTCAGGGGTACTAAGCAGGTTTTATTGAAAAATGTATAATTTTTCCCAAACTAAAACCAGATTTACAGTTAGAATTTCATTCAAGAAAAATGTTTCATCCTGTTTTTCAAATTATCTTGTCACTACAGTCAAAAGCAAATGTCAATGTGATTCCAATAACAATAACAAAACAAAATATTTCAAATGAAACTCTAAAGCTCCATACAAACGATGCGAAAACAGGAAGTAAAACTTCATCCGATAAACGATCTGACGATTTTCTGATTGTTAGTATGGTGCTTTCAACAGCTGATTGTGATTTTTCGTACAACAAAAGCTGGATGTGCAGACTATAAAATTTTAATCGTATGTGAACACAACATCCGATTTTCGTATAATTAGCACGGTTTCCATCTGAAAAAAATCATAAGAGCAAGTCTATGCATGCTCAGAAACAAAAGAATACATACAAAACAATTCAACACATTACATCACTTACGAAGTTGAATTCTGTCATACGAAAAATTTTGTATGGTGAGTAACCTCTTCACTTTTGACGAGACTAACATGCAACAAAAAACGGATGAACAGTCATACCGAAATCTGATCGTGTGTACGAGGCTTAAAGTGGTTGTAAACCCTTACAAACCACTTTGACCTACAGGTAAGCCTAGATTAAGGCTTACCTGTAGATCCAAGAAATATCTCCTAAACCTACACGGTTTAGGAGATATTTGCCAAAACACAGGCACTGCTGTCAATGGCGATATGCCGCGAGTGGCGGCTCCCGTGCGCAAGCACAGGAGCGACATCATCGCGGTTTCATCGAATGACAGCGCCGGAGCAGCGAGACTCACCGAGAAGATGGAGGCTCCGTACACAAGGGGACAGCGGTGACATCGCTGGCTCCTGTGTCAGGTAAGTGACACATAATGAACTACTATGCGATGCATAGTAGTCCATTATGCTTTACCTTTGCAGGGAATCAAAGAGGAAGTAAACCCATCAGTGTTTACTTCCTCTTTAAGTGTTCATGGCCAGCTTAACTTATTAATTATGTCACTATAACTCATGACCAAGCACAAGAGATAAGATAAACAGAGCCAGGCTGTTGCCAAACTCTGACATTATACCCATTTTATTTTTGCCATGGATTCAAGTCTGGCCACCTACAAGCATGTTGAAAGATTCCACTTATATGCATCCTACTATGCCAATGGGGAATGCTCCTCAAATCTAAACTTCCTTCCCCCATCTTATAGTAACTGGTGTTTGGCCATTTAAAATGTGTTCCCAATGTACCAACTGAACAGAGGCTGGTCTGCCAAGTATGACAAAATTTGGTTTGCATGGTTATGCTCCACCTGAACCTACGTCCCTCCCACCCACCCTGACCCTTCTCTCTCCCCTTTACAAACTTTTCTATACAGCAAGATGCCTTTGTATACATACAGTAGCTACTGTCTCTATATACCCTCCCCTATATATATTATATACCCTATAATATTGAATAATATTGTTGTAAATCAGTCATTGGCAATGACTAACTTTTCAAAACGAATACTGTATCACACCCTTTGAGAACTCTGTATGTTTCACTCTTAAGGAAATACTGTATATCTATGCTATATAAATGTTATTTTTGGAAAACTTTTAATAAAGATTACTGTTAAAAAAAAGCACAGCCAGACAGGGACACTTGTTTCTCTGTCTAAAGAATTAGTTGCATTTTTTGTCACTTGAACTTAAGTTATATAAACAATATGTTGACATAAGCTTTCATGACATACAGTATGTAAAATTATAGGAATGAAAATGAAAGCAATAGAATAGTATGCATTAAATTTGCAAATAGAATATAATGCTCATTAAAAATAGTGAATACAATCTTCTATACCATGCAATGAAAGTGCTATTTTTTGTTTAATTGGAAAGAACCTTTAATACTTCCATAGAAAGGCCATTGGGAAAATGTTGGGCTTTACATATTTATTCAGAAGGGAAGAATAATTGGATGTGCTGCTGACAAGAGCTAGTTGGTATAACTGAACCGCATAATTATAACTAGAATCCAATTTGCTGCTGTATAAAAGCAAACCTTTTTTTTTTTTTACAGAACAGTCTCATTATTGTTAAAATTTTAAAGGGCGGTTATCATTAATCCTGTAGTTATGTACCAATACTGAACGGCTCTATATGTATTTTCAGCTACTCTTAGGAAAACCACAAGCCCTACAACTGCTAAAGAAAACCATAAAAGTTCATTTCAAAATGAAAGGTAAGGAGAATATTTTATCAGCAGAAGTGTGCCTGTCTATTGAAGATTAAAGGTATAAGATCTACAAAGTTTGCTTGAGAGCCGGTTCACACAGAGGCAGCACAACTTGCAGCGCGACTGCCTCAGGCGAACTGCACACGACTTCAGCGGCGGCTTGCAAAATGACTTCTGTATAGAAATCAATGCAAGTCGCCTGAAGTCGTAGTACAGGAACCTTTTTGAGTGACTTGAGTCGCTCCTATTAGAACTGTGTCGCCTGACAAGTCGCCTCTGTGTGAATCGGCTCTAAGTGTATTAAAAAAAAAAAAATTTACTGTATACACTGACACAATATGTGTTCATTTAAAACTAATAAAATTGAATTCTGCTGTAAGAAGAAAAAACATCCCCTGAAGCTTACATTTAAAAAATGCATAGTTAAGTACAGTAGAAGGTATGTTTTTAGCTTCCAAGCAGAACTTACCGCATCCCTACAAGATGAAGGGGGTATGAGGTTTTTTTCTTCAAATTACTTCTTGTGAGTAAAACAGGCTTTGCCTTCTGCACCCCCCTCCACCCCAATTAATACTGGATTCTACAGATCTTCCTGAGTGTGGCAATACCATTTGGTCAACACTGACCAGTTACTAGAGCTGCATGATTCTGGCTAAAATGAGAATCACAATTTTTTTGCTTAGAAGATAGATCACGATTCTCGCGGCGTAACATCATCTTTCACATTAACCTCCCTGACGGTATTCTCAAGTCTGGCTCGGGGGAATTTTTTTTACCATTAGCGATAACCCCGAGCCAGACTTGGGACCGCATTGCTGGATCCAGGATGAGTGTGCTTATCTTGTTCCGTGGATCCAGCGATGTCCCCCCCGCTGTACGAGCGAGCTGTCCTCCGCTCGATCTATCACATCGCCGGGCTCCGTTCCCTGCGAGTGTTGCGACGCACAGGGACGGAGAAAGGCGCCAAATTTAAAAAGTAAAACACACACATTACATACAGTATAATGTAATCTTACAGATTACATTGCTGTATGTAATTATTTCACATCCCCTTTGTCCCTAGTGGTCTGCCCAGTGTCCTGCATGCAGTTTTATAATATAAAAACTGTTCTTTATACCTGGAAAATGGAGATTGTCCATAGCAACCAAAACTGTCCCTTTACATCAAAAATGGTTTTAGACCAGCTAGAAAACAGCGATAATAAATTGGAATCACTCGCAGAATTGAGTGATAGCGATTTGTGGGGAGATCCGTCATCAAATACTGAAAAGTAATGACAGCGACAATTCTGCAACTAAGCAAATTTCAGGGTTTTTGATTTGATTACATTATTGAATATTTTTTATTATTGTTATATTATTATTTGGTATAATTATTTATAGTTATTTATTATATTATAATTTATGATTTAATTTTCAAACTTTATCATACCCGGGATGTCTGCTAGACTCTGGTTTGGACAGATTTAAGTGAGTTATTCCTAAGAATTACAGGACTACAATTGGAGAATTTCTACTTGATACGCATAGGGAAGCCTGTTCACTTAAATGGGCTGCCTCATGCTCAACAATTGCCCCAAAGACACTCTAGAACTTTTTTTTAGCGCAGAGTGTGGTGCGATTTTTTTTTTTTTTTTTTTTACCATGCTTTTTGGTGCGTTTTCAATGTGTTTTTGAAATGTATGGTAAAGATTGCATTTTTCTGTGTGATTTGCCATGCGTTTGGAAATGCACAGATGTGAATGAAGCCTCATTGTTCTTGTGTAAACACATCAATTTTACTTTGAGGCCCCATTCACACCTAGCGTAGTGGGAGCGCACATTTCTTGGCTCCATTTTCCCATGACAGAATTCAAGTATATAAAGTATATATATCATTCACACATATTTTAAAATGTAAATATTTTAGTTTGAAAGATATTTATTAGGCTATCAAACAGAGGAAATCCTGTCATTATATTTTGCTTTCCCGTGTGTACACTAAAGCATAGCATTGCATCCCTTCTATAGTTCTACTTCTTAGAAAATGGCTCACTTTTGCTAGTATCTTCTAACGTTTATAAATACAAATATTGTTCTATATTGTCAGAAGATATGCGTCTATGATATAAAAATCTATATTTAATATATTAAAACATCTTATTCAATATTCTCTATTTAAGTACAAGAAACCAGCCGGCAGCTCATCCAGAAGGCCAGGTCGTCGCATCCGGCTCATCAATGACTCTTCAAATGCGTATTAATGACTTCATGGATGGTGTTAGCACCAGAAAGGCTAAGGCAGGTTCTGAAGTTACCCAGCAAAACGAAGCTGCATCTACAGTTTCTGATACCAGTACAACAGATTCAAAGGTTTCCTCTGCAAGGAGACTGAGCATATCCTCTGTAAAGGAAGGCACTACCAGCAAAAATGGTAGCATGCGAGGCATATCTTCTGAGCTTCCCATAGATTCAGGCAATAAAACACTTCCCTCAATGGTGAAGTCTTCAAATGAAGAGGTGCAAATAAAACCACCAGTCTTAGGTCCACAATTTATGAGGAGAAGAAGTTCTCTTTTTAAGGACAAGCCTTTATTTGATGAGGAAATCTATGCTCCAGATGGAGTACTTCGCACCCGCCACACAATGCCTGACTTTATGGAGTCTTTTGAAGAAGCACAACGTGCCAGATATATTCGCCATAAAGATAAACCCGAGTCAGAAAAAGAGCTGAGCTTGGCAGAAATTTTCCAAAGGAATAACAATGACACAAATAAACTTTAACAAGCATTAATCACAATATGGGGTCATAACACATAAAGACTCAACCAAAGATGTAGCATTAATAATCTTTGAAAATAATTCCTAAAGCAAGATGGTTATATTAGTTCATTTCATTTTGGTGTAATTGAATTTATTTTTTTAAATTTTCATTTTATTTTCAATCCATTAATCTAATCTAAAGAAAACAATTTGATTCTCCAAGAAATGTATGGGTATAACCTATAAGGAAATTCACAAATGCATACTATTAAATATTGTAAAAATATGTTAAAAAACTACATATATTGAAAGATACAGGCTTATACCTTGCAAAATAATCCTACATTATAATATTACAAACTGATATAAAATGAGATTCAATTTATTTTTAATAAACTATTACTACAGCCTGAAGCCTTGGTATTTTAAAATGTTAACTCCTCATACTTTTGTAAACAAGTTTTACTTTTAATCTCAAACTTTTGTATATGCATATTTAAATGAAATGATCCCTTGTGCTAGGCTATACTTAAACATGTTTGTATCATTTAATAAGCAATGCTATTCTCCACTGTCAGTATATTTAACACAAGATAATAGTAACAAAAGCTGCTCCTATAAAGAAAAGCAGCAACATCCTTGTTGTTGTTATATCATTTAGAGTGCATGAAAGCAAAAGGATCTAACCCTTTCCTATTCTTTTCAAAACTAAGGAAAATGTTGCCTTTACATGCACTTTAAGCTACTTACGGTATATCATATACATTATTTGATTTGAATCACGATTTATCCAAAGTAATGAAAATTAAGCATTATTCATGATTATCTATTCTGTATTATTTGAGATTATTTGCACAGCTTCTGCATTATTAATATATTCGTTTTTAGATTAGTTGGTAGTATGTCCTTGGCCCTTTGTAACTTCTGCCTGGGAACTTGGCACTTAAAGGGTAAGTTCACCTTTACAGAAAAATCCCTGTCTCATAAGGAGTTACGTATAGGATCATTCTAGTTGGTTGGTGCCGTCACATGGGCAGTGCCGACCAATCAGAGCCCACATGGTCCGTCCTGTCGTCGCGAGTGAGGAGGGGGGAGGGCAGTGGGGATTTCAAATCCCCAGACTGGTAAGGTGGCTATACAATCTGTCAGAATGGGTGATCGCTGGACTCCAGGTTGGGGGGGACCAGGTGCGATGGGGTGGGGATCCAGTGTAAGTTCACCTTACAGATTTTCTGTAAAGGTGAACTTACTCTTTAAGCCTAGTAGACATGGGCTGAATGTTGGGTGACATCGGCCAGTTCAATACAAACCTGCTGACATTCTGTCAGACTTGCATGCTGGAAAGCCAGTGAGCGACTGGTTCACTGATCAGTCAGTGCTCTAAGACAATGGCTGAGAGCACTGACCAGGGTGTCCCCCTGTCAGAACACAGTGGTTCAGTGGGAGAGACTCCAGGCAGGTGGTGTTGTGGTTGGGATTTGAACCAGTGACCCTTCTTACAGCTAGGTGAGAGTGCTAACCATTACACCACTGTGCTGCCCACAGACTTGAGAGACTAATTCCTGCATCAGTTTCATTTTACTTTTGATTAACAGTGGGTGAATTAGAAAGATGCTATTAGACTAAATACAGCCTATGGATCCTAGCACTGCCATAAGCTACATAGTTAGTAAGGTTGAATAAAGACACCAGTCCAACTGGTGTCTTTATTCAAGTGTGCATGTCTACAATTATCCCTATACACTGCTTCTTATTAAGATGCTCATCTATTGTATTATGATGTATTTAAGGTACCCATATAGCTCCATCAATTTACACATACATCACACACTCACATTAGTCCCTACCCTCAAGGAGCCCACAATCCAAGGTCCTCAACCTACATTCATACACTAGGGACAATTAACCTACCAGCATGTCTTTGGAGTGTGGGAGGAAACCCACGTAGGCACAGGGAGAACATGCAAACTACAGGCAGATAGTGTCATGGTTGGGATTTGAACCAGCGACCTGCTTTACTGCTAGGTGAGAGTGCTAACCTCTACACCACTGTGCCGCCCAACAGCAAGGTGAACCTAATGGGGAACTAGTGTCTCATTTCCTCATAAGGCCCCCACCACCCTACAAAATTCCTTGCCCACGCACCTATCAGTGTGAAGGACGCAGTGGCCAGAGGGAGCACATTAGTAAGGAGTGAGTAATATGGACACTCCAACTTCAATGCTAAGCTCCAAAAGATTCATGTACCTGTCTGACACCTGCTGTGATTGTATACAGAGGGAGTCTGTCAACAGGTCCCAGCCAATGATTCATGGCTGGGACCTGCTGATCGGCTGTGTCCAATCACAGCCCAGAGTTGACAAACAACACAGGGCTCTGTATAGAGGGAACAATCCGCTTTAGTAAAAATCATCACATAATACACACATTGTTAGGCAAACATTTATTCCCTTGATTACCCTAGATGTTAACCCCTTCCCAGCCAGTGTCAGTATTATCAGTGACACTAATGCAGTTATCAATGCTAATGTCAGTGGCAGTCAGTCAGTCCCCACTCAGTGTCAGATTGCCCACTGCACTTGCCAATCGCAGTCCCCGATTAGTAGTATAAAAAAAAAAAACATAGTTTGTAGACACTATAACTTGCATGCAAACCAATTAATATACACGTATCGTTTTTTTGTTTTGTTTTTATAAAAACGTAGCAGAATACATTTTGGCCTAAATTTATGAAATAATTTGATTTATTTTTTATTGGATATGTTGTATAGCAGAAAGTAAAAAATATATATTTTTTTTCCATAATTTTTTGTCTATTTTCATTTATATAATAAAATATAAAAAAACTCAGTGGTGATCAAATACCACCAAAAGACAACTCTCTTTGTGTGAAAAAATTATATAAATTGAATTTGGGTATAGCATTGCATGACCACACAATTACCTGTTAAATTAGAGCAGTGCTAAATAGCAAAAAAACCTTCCAGAGCTGAAGTGGATAATTCAAATTTATATCGTTTTTGCCTTAGTTGAGACCACATATAAAATATATTCATGATCGTACATGTTCGCAGAGTAATGCCCCGTAAACACGAGCGGAATGTCCGACAGAAAAAGTCAGACGGAAGCTTTTCATAGTATATTCTGATCAGGTGTATGTCTCATTGGACTTTGGTGTGATCGTGTGTACGCAAGACAGTTTCAGCGGAATTCCGTCGGAAAAACCTTCAGAGTTTATTCCGATGGGAAAACCAGTCGTGTGTACAGGGCATTACTGTCTTTACTGAAAAACGTACTCTGGATCCTTTTCTCTGTGCTCCCGGAGATGTGGTTAAGTGGGAACAGTTTTTCATGTGTGGTGGTGGACATGCCCTAAGGCAGGCGTCTTCAAACTACAGCCCTCCAGTTGTTCAGGAACTACAATTCCCACCATGCCTTGTCATGTCTGTGAATGTCAGAGTTTTGCAATGCCTCATGGGGCATATAGTTTGGTAACAGCTGGAGGGCCGTAGTTTGGTGTTCCCTGCCCTAAGGTTAAGTGATTCTGGAGTTCATTACCTGATAAATCCAGTTACCATGGTAAACATTACAAAGAATGCTCAGGTTGCCCTTCTAAATGAGCCACTTGAAAATAACCTTAAGAAAACTTAAATACTAATTGGTTGTCTCCATAGAGAGTCGGTCACAATCTCCTGCTATGCAAATTGGGTGCGGGGAAACCTGCATCCAATTCGCATAGGTGTGAACCCAGCCGGAATGTTGGACAGCTCCCTGGACAATTCCTTTAATGATCCGGTCTTGAACCACTCCTGTCTCCCCTGTTGCCATCCATATTTTGCCACAACTCGTTATCGACCCTTGGATTGTTCCTGGACTATGCTTCTGCCAGATCCCAACCTGCAATTATTTGTTACTGACCTTTTGGCTTGTTTACTGATTACACTTCTGTTTGATCCCTACCTGCTACTGGACCCCAGCTTGTTCGCCTCCTGGTGGGGCGATCCTAAGGATTGCGACCTAGCGCTAACACGCAGCAAAATCCATCTCCACCATCAGGAGCTCTGATGAACACCGGTTAATACTTAGACTCCGCACCTCAGGTGAACTTGCCTCATTCACCAGGGTGACTGCTTGTAAACCTATCCTGCTAGTCAGTGGTATTTCCTCTACTGCTTTAGCAACTGGTCTTCACGCCTGACTCCTGATCGTGACTCTAATCAATTATATTTTTTAGCAGCCTTGATAATTTTTAGCAGCCAAGATTGCTATGCCCTAGAACAGCCTTGTAATCAACTTTTCCTTGCTGAAACATAAAAAATTGGATTATGCTTACGGAGAAAACAATTAATATGCTCCAAGATGAGCAATCAATGTTTGAAAAGGTTTGGAACCTCTTATCTACAAATACACATACCAGTTGAATAGTGGTAGATTGTCTGCAGGATGAAAGGTGGACTCATTATCAGCATCATGAGCGGACATAACCCTGAGTATTACCCCAGAACTTGGTTATGTTGATACTTTTCCCCACAATTCTCTTTGTTCTCTCTCATTTGATCGGCTCCAGATGGGGCGCTTTTATGTACAATACCTGGAACTTAATTTGCTCCCCATAAACACTGCATATTGTATGTTACTGAGCAGTTTGTACTTACTTCTTTCCTAGTTTTTTGTACAATTTTAACTATTGGAATGTACTATGGTATTGTATTCCTTTCTATTTGTTGAAAATAAAAAAATTATTGAAATAGAAAATGTATATAGTTAAATTTTGTTTAATAATACATTTCAGGTAAAAATTTATCCTAAAACATTTAAAGAGAATATGTAGTATTTCACCAACTGCTCCATGAGCTCATCTTAGTGCTTTTAGCTAGTTCTCAGCTACATGCATTTTTATACTTCCAATAACGTTTCTTTATCTTTACTATAGTTCTGCTGGATTCTTGGAGTGATATCATAATTTCCATCGACTGTACTATATTTGTGTTTATTCTAGAGATCAATGTAAGATTCAGCGTACATGTTTAATAAATCACTTAGATCTGGTAGAGGATTACCTGCTTCTACACATGGTAATCCTGGGTCTGAATTCAGCCTTTAGTTTGTTTACATTTTTGGAAGACTGGTGTGTCTATTTCACCTTGGCTAATCCAATTCCCATAGCTTTTCAATTTCCTAGGCTTTTGTTTAACTGGTAATAATATTTTTAATTTGCCCTTTTGTTATTCTGAGGACAATTTTTTTGCTTTACTTTAGATATAGTCTTAGTTTTCTCATAAACCCGTGCCTTTTTCATTGTGCTTCTTTCACTAACGCTATGGGGGTTATTTAAAAAAGTCAAATCCACTTTGCACTACAACTGCACTGTAAATCTGAGGGAGAGATCTGAAATGAGGGGAAGCTCTGCTGATTTTATCATCCAATCATGTGCAAGCTAAAATGCAGTTTTTTATTTTCCTTGCGAGGTCACCTTTTGCCTTTACTGATTGTTTGCAATATGCTTGCATTTAAAGTTTATTTTTTATTATGTCTAATAAGTTTGAAAAGAGTTTAATACCAAACTGTCATAATATAATTGATGCATTTTACTAGTTTGATTTTGTAGATGTGTAATGAATGTTTATTTTAGGCTAATTAGTAGTATAACGTATAGAACCCTCATGGTCAGACACACATTATTATAACCTGCTCTCCAGTTGCCTGTATGCATGGGCTAAGGAGGGAGAAGCGTACCCTACTCTCCATATCATTTTTATCTTGCATGTACCACTAGGTGAGGGCCATTATCAGCCAGAACATTTTGAAAACGTGGACCTCCTGCATACTTATTTCAGATCGGAGAATCAAATGGGTAGTTATTTGAGATTAAAGTGCCACACCTACAACTTCTGGTCCAAGCAAATATTTCTTCCATTACGAATTCAGAATATTTTATCCAAATTCATATTGGAATAAGTACCTGGATAATTGATTCTTGATGTGGGGCTCTAATCTCAGATCCATTCAGGCACAAGCCAAGAAAACTGTGGCTATCCTTTGGCATGGGGAAGCTGCTAGCCCATAATTCAGACACCCTGTCCAAATACCACCACAAATCCCTATACCAGTGGAATAACCCTGGAGTTCCAATGCCAATCTTTCTGTTTTTCCAACTCAAAAGGAGAGTGAGGCCAAGATCAGCATTACAGGAGTCTGCACCATTAAAAAAAATCAAATCGACAATAGCATTGCTTATATTTCTAAGTTTTCATGTTCCCTTTTGGGAGTTTTTACAAGTGTCTGATTCACATCTCAGTCTGCTTTTTTCACACTAATTCCTGTTTTTTGGGGATCCTGAGATATTCTGTCAGGATTGGCTTCACCATTTCTAAAGAGGCCCCCATGTTATGGACTATTACTTAGTAGGGCTCCTTAGGTTTGACCAGTCAAGCTTGGTAACAGCACGGAAAGTCTCTAGGGGTCTGGGATGAGTGATCTCTCCTTTGAGAGCAATCAGCCAATGGACATTCTGCTATTATACAAATAAGCCAGATCACTGTAAAAATAACACTTTGCTGATTGTCACATTATTACGAAGTAAAATCCCAAAAAATACAAGTTACTTTTTAATAGAAGAGTTAGGAGTAATAGTGAGAGGCCCATGTTTTAAGAATATCATTTATTTTACAAGATTTTGGACATGATTAGATAGTGAATCAAGCATAAAATACAAATTTAATGTATGGGGATTCTTGATCGTTTTTACTTTTTACCGATTTTCCAGTATAACTTTGTTTCGAACGTCCTTTTCCAACTCTACAAGCTTCTTGTAAAACAAGTCACTGCTTTCCTCATCAAGATCCATCTGAGTTAGAAAAGAAATGCAGCTGTTAGAATATGGAAAGGAGTGCTGTCATTCATTCTGACATTTACACACTCTTTTTTAAGAAATCTTTTTGTCCTGCAATTTAAAACATTTAAAGTGCTGAATTAAACAGGTTCCTGAAGGCAACCGAGTATACCATTACTTTCTATGGCTTGGTGCTTGCTTATAAACACTACAGCCAAAGTACCCATATCTTAGTAAGCCCACAAACACTGAACACAACTGTGGCAGTGCAATTCTAGTTGGGTCTGTATCTTAAATGTGTATGACAATTTACATTTTTGATGAAGGGACAAGTGGAGGCCGCATGTAGTTTCCACAGAGCCCTGCACAGGCACTCCGAATCTGTAAACTGACAGCGGTGTGCGGAGAGAGGATACACCACCCACTGTCACAGGGGGAGGGATGGTGACGGCTGCAGGTAATGGAACATGTTACATTTTATATGTTACATCCTAAATACAAGTAAAATGTTTCAAAGGGGAACTTATCCTTTAATTGAATATTCAATTATTATAAATACAAGCCTTTTTTCACCTGAAATATAGATTTCCATTTTCTACGGTAAATAAGGATTTAACTTTCCTTAGAGAAATGTAAAATACTAACCTTAAAAGGTTTAACATAACTGTTGCCTAATCCAGATGTGCAGCTGTGATATTTCTCCAGGGAGTTGAGAGATTCTGGTCTTTGGTTGAATAACCACAACTGAAAAAATATATACAAAACAATACTATTGAACAGGGAACATGGCAAAATTCACATTCTTGTAGAAGTGATCATTTTTATGAGGCAGTAAAGGTGGACCCCACCACCACAGGTGGGTGTTTGGGAGTACAAGACATCCAAAAACATCTTCGGAGCTTCCGTTCCTTGTTCTCCTCTGCAAAATGTGAACCAAAAAGTTCACAGCTAAGGACATCTTCAAGTTTAGAGCTGTCAGATTACAATGACTGTGGTAGGGTAAGAGCAGATCAGGGATTCTCTCTCCCACAATTTGCTTGAGCTAAATTTAGGAAGGAATTAGGGGTCTAAAAATGAATGCATCTAAAATATAAGTAATTAAAAAAAAAAAAATGGAAAATCCTCCCATCCAACACATATGCAAATGTAGGACACGTTTACATATGTAAACATTGATTGTGGAACACATATTGGGTATCCCTGAACTAGCCAGAGTGAAAGGAATATGAATGGAGGACAGGCAGATCCATTTGTTTTTCATCCACAGAAGCTATAACACAGCTTTGATGAATAAATGAGGTGGGTGGAAAGGGGGGGCATAGTCAGGTAGACTTGATACAGCTCCCTCATTAACCCCTGCAGCACTGAAAGATTATTGTGGGGGCTTATAAGTGGGGGAAGATTTCAACTAAACCAGGACACAGTAGAATAAAGGACACGTTAAACTGATATTAATGTCTATTATGCTTTTTATTTGAAACTAAACTTACGTTTTAATAAATGCACTCACATTGAAAAAAAGGAAAAACTTGCATTGGTAAATTTTTCTGTGTTTGAGCCTGCAAAACACTGTAACCCCGATCAATGGAACACACGTGCAATGCACAGGCTCTTGCAGAATATTTCACCTGCACTTTCAGTTGTGGAGCTGGAGAAAGTGTCAATGGACGACAAATGAGGTGATGTCACCACACTTTTGGTCCATTGAGATTTACTAGTCCCTCTGTTCCAGTGGAAAATGGGACTTGTAGTCTCAAAATTACACAGAATGTCTCTTCCCTTGGGTTTCCTGCAAGATAGCACCCCACAATTCAGGTAATTGGGGGGGGTGGTAAGGGTTGCGAAATGGCACCATTTGCATGTTACACCCTAAATATGGGTATAACATAACACATACTGTAAAAGTTGGAATTAACCTTAAACTAGCAAAGGGTGCTCATTCTTTAAACAGCTAGTTTGGAATTGTTTTTTTGGGGGGGGGGGGGATTTTGGGAATGGCCAATGTAGAGAACATTTCTATAAACAAATGTCAATCAGTGCATTTGTAAATTGAATTGTTTAGAGGTGTCTGCACAATCATGCATGAAATGCATTCAGAAGCAGCCACAGGTTCCCTTAACCTCCCTGGCGGTACGATTATTTCGGATTTTAGGTGCTAAAAGCGGTACCATTATTTTGCATGAAAATTTGGCGTTTTATATTGTAGTCCTGCAATTCTTAGGAATAACTCTCTTAAATCTGTCCAAACCAGAGTCTAGCAGACATCCCGGGTATGATAAAGTTTGAAAAATTAAATCATAAATTATAATATAATAAATAATTATAAATAATTGTACCAAATAATAATATAACAATAATAAAAATTATTCAATAATGTAATCAAATCAAAAACACTGAAATTTGCTCAGTTGCAGAATTGTCACTGTCATTACTTTTCAGTATTTGATGACGGATCTCCCCACAAATCGCTATCGCTCAATTCTGCGAGTGATTCTAATTTATTATCGCTGTTTTCTAGCTGGTCTAAAATCATTTTTGATGTACAGTGACAGTTTTGGTTGCTATGGGCAATCTCCAGTTTCCAGGCATAAAGAACAGTTTTTATTATATAAAACTGCATGCAGGACACTGGGCAGACCACTAGGGACAACGGGGATGTGAAATATTTACATACAGCAATGTAATCTGTAAGATTACATTATACTGTATGTTTACTGTTTGTTTCACTTTTTGAATTTGGCGCCGATCTCCGTCCCCGTGCGTCGCAACGCTCGCAGGGCACGGAGATCGGCGATGTAATGCATCGAGCGAGACACGGCTCGCTCGTACAGCGGGGAGACAACGCTGGATCCGAGGGAGAAGGTAAGTAAACCTCCTCCTGGATCCAGCGATGCAGTCCCGAGTCTGACTCGGGGATACTGCTCTTGGTATAAAAAATCCACCCCGAGTCAGACTCGGGAATACCGTCAGGGGGGTTAATTGTTAAACCTTGCCAGTCATCCCTCTGTAATAACTAATATGATAAATATTATAATAACTGATATTACACACTGAGAAGAAAGCTGGAAACTTTGTTGTCTATGAAGATCCTAACTCAGTTCCCAATGACAATGTCATTAGCCTCTTTATTTTCTAATAATGTATAAGAATACAAAATTAAATAAATATTTGCTCAACTAGGAGTACATAATTATTGCTGAACCCTTTCGCTGTCACCAATGAAAGGTATAGGATGGCACAGAACAGCTTCCAGCTGGTCAGGTCAGTAAACCTTACATTGGTTGAATTCCATCTTCTGCTATAAGCTTATGAACTTACAGTGCTTTCTGTTCACTCTTCGGAGCATCTGTGGCTCCACCCTAAAGTACAGCATCCAGGTCCTAATTTGAAAGGTGTGCTGCCCCAAATGCCTGGCAAATCAGGACCTGTGGCTGTGGCATTTTAGCTTGCACATGATTGGATGATAAAAAAAAAGCAGAGCTTGCCTTCATTTCAGATCTACCCCTCAGATTTACAGCGACTGAACTTCCAAGTGCACTTGAAGTGCAAAGTGGATTTGCCTTTCGTAAATAACCCCCTAAACCTTGTATGTTATCTTGTGTTCTCATTACCATGTAAAGTGGTAAAAAAATTGGAAAAATTGCAAAAAATGGTCTTGCCAGCTGAGTATAAAAGAGGAGCATAGGGTCTGGAAGTAAAAGGGTTAATATACAAATTATTTACAGCGGGAGGATATATATACATAAACAAGCATATTTGTACATATAGGGAATTCTGTTGCAGATTTTATGTCATTTGTTTTACCATTAGAGCAGACGAAAGATAGGTTATTTACGAAAGGCAAATCCACTTTGCACTCAGATTTACAGCACTGAATTTCCAAGTGCACTTCCAGTGCAAAGTGGATTTGCCTTTTGTAAATAACCCCCATAGTATTTATATCCTTGTTTTACTTACCAGAGCCTCTGCTCCATTATATGGTGAAATAGTGAACGAATTTGTAAACACGCGGATCTGCATAAATAAAAAATACAGTTCTATTAGATGATACAATGCTTTCAGTTCGATTCCTACACACTCATGATGTTTTGCTATAATAGAAACAATTATCCTGAATGAGTCTAGGCTATGATGGGTTCTGTTACTATTGCAATTACTCAACTACCGTGCATAATTACAGAGGCTAATAGTAGTTCTATACAATGCAGAAAGAGTCAACAGCCCTTAGCCCTAATATACAGACAATACTAATTTAAATCTATTTCCAATAAGTAAATAAACAGGGGTCTAAGTATGTCACCAGGTGGAAATATATGGATTAGCAAGGAAAGGGTCTCTGGAAAAACTTGATTGGTATGTCCTCAGACACCCTCTATTCTTTACACCTCCTCCCTTGGTCAGTTAATAACCTCCCAATGCCTCCAATACCATCTCTATGCTGATGACACCAAAATCTATCTCCCTGCTCCTCAGCTCAACCCTTCAGTCATCATCATGTGCATCATTATTTTACTAACTGACATATCAGTATGGATCTCACAAGACTTCCCAAAACTGATCTCATAATATTTTCTTCCCTGGTTCCCCCTCCTCAGACTTTTCTATCAAGATCAATGGCACAACTGTATCCCCCTCACTCATTTAAGGGTACACGGTGTAATCCTCAATTTTGAATTCTTCTTTCAGCCTCAAATACAATCACTTTTCTAATCTTGCCATTTTACCTCCGTAACATTTCCAAAATATGCCCCTTCTTAACCAATGACACCACCAATCTACTAATTCACTTCCTCGTTATCTCTTGCCTAGACTATTGCAACTTGATTGGCCAAACAGAACTGCACTGTCAACAAAGGCTTGTCATTTCTTAAACATATTGCAGGACAATTTCATGGAACAGAGGGTGGAAGCCCCAATGTGGAAAAATGCACTGTTGGATTTAATCATTTCAAACAACACAGCCCTTATAACAAATGTGCAAGTTAAAGAAAACTTGCGTAATGGTGATCATGGTGTAATAACATTTGCCATAAACTACAGGAAAGAATAGCATGTTGATATGAAAGGAAATTACAATTTCAAAAAAGAAAACTTCAATAAGCGGTGAACCTTACTGGACAACGCTCAGTGGGACCAAATATTTGCAAAAAGGAGGACACAAGGCAAGTTCAAGTGCTTTAAGATGAATTAAACAAGTGCATTAGTCATTGTATTCCATTGGGTAACAAGCATAAAATAACAAAATAAAAACTATTTGGCTAAATACTAGTGTAAAAAAAAATATATGAAGAAACAGGCCTTTGAAGGATAAGTTCACCTTTGTAAAAAAAAAATCAAAAATACACATCTTTTTGCAGGTAAAAAAAAAAGTCCATTTATTATTATTTTTACTATGAGGCCACAAAGCATTAAACTCGCTATTAGAATATCGCGGGTGCCATGCAGGGTTCTTGCAGACAGTGTGTGTAAGCTGTTTGCTCGTACCTTATATGAGCAGGCAGTTACACTCTGACAGGAAGACTCAATGAAATATCTAGAGCAGCGTTTCTCAACTCCAGTCCTCAAGTACCCCCAACAGGCAATCTTTTTAGGATTTCTCTCAGATAAAACGGCTGTGGTAATTACTAAGGCAGTGAAACTGATCAAATCACCTGTACAAAATAATGGGAAGCCTGAAAACATGACCTGCTGGGGGTACATGAGGACTGGAGTTGAGAAACATTGACCTAGAGCACTCAAGAGTGCCCTGGTAGTTGAGAACTACAAACTGACCGCCGCAAAGGTTCTCAGATTCACAAAGCACTGTGAATGAATGACACGGCCACATTTTTTTTTAGTTGTGACAGCAAGCGGGAGTTGGTGCATTTGTAACATGTTACATGGTACACCCTGTATATGGGTATAACATGTAACATGTTACAAAATGTGAACTTATCCTTCGTAGAAGGGACACCCTCGGCACTCCAGATTTTCAAGGAATACAACAAAAAAAATTGCAAGGGAGCAATCAGGGTGGCTTTAAATAGAGTACAAAAAAATATTGCTACAACAAGTAAAAATCATTTTTCAAATCTATAAATAGAAAGGCTATGAAAGAACAGATAAGCCCCATAAACAGATGAACAGGAGAAGCTGGTCACAAAACAGGGAAAGGCAGATGTATTGTATTTTTTTTACTGTATTGTATTTCTTTTATATTGTGAAGTGCAGAGCAAAATGTTGGTGATATATAAATCCTGTAAAATAATAATAATAATTTTTTCTCTTCAGTTTTTACAGAAGAAAAATATGGGTTTGATGTTTCAGTGCAGATACTGCAGTGGTTGACTGAAATCCAGGTACAAACGAGACTAGAGAAACTTAATGTGGATGTAAACCCAAATTTTATTTATTTATTTCGGCTTGTAACTTGTACAGTATAGGACTTCGTATCATCTGTGCCCAGTCTTGCCACTAAGAGCTAATCTCTGAGCAATCTTAGCTTTTTTCAGTGAGATAAAAACAGACAGAGAAATACCAGTCAGCCCCCCACTGTGACAGGTGATTTACATATCTCATGCACAAGTCTTAGAGAGGGATTATGTGTAATTCTCATCCCCTCCTCCTTTCTTCTCCAGCTCTCCCAGGATTGACTGCTTCACACCTCAGCATGATTGGGCATGCTAAAGTCATGTGGTTTTGACTGGATGTTAGTGATCATAGCAGAAGTTCAGTGTAAGAAAGACACAGGAGAAAATTCATGTTGACAACGGGAGTGTAGAGGTGGGCAGGGAGTCTACTGACTCCACCGACCGAGCTCTGGACAACAGACCCACCCACAGAATCTGCAGTTTTTTGGGTCTCATAACAGACAGGGGGGAGACATTTGACATTTAAGGATTCATGCAGGAGGCATATATATCCTTATAGATAACCACTATGGCAGTAGTTTAGAAAGGATGAGAGTGGGTTGACACCCACTTTAATGTGAACAAATCATCAGAGACATAGCAGTAGTAAAGTCTTGTTCAGTATTTTAAAAAATTGTCCCCCATGCAGGTTTAGGTGATAATGTGTTAGTATGGACTGCATACCAGTACATTATGACAGACTTACCTAGCAGACAGAACCCTCCAGCGCTGCACTGTCATAGCTCTCGCTGGCCTATGGCGGCTTCCATCTTTTCCCAGTCTTCCTTCGGGGGTTCCCTATCTTCACCCCCTTGAATGGCCGGGCTGCAGGTGACATCACTCACGCGCATGCATGCGGTAGTCACATTACCATGGCACAGAGAGTGGGCAGAAAATGTGGTCCGAGCCACGCATGTGTGGCTCAGATCACATTACCTGCTGACATGCAGGGGGGACATTTATGACAGAAGAGACCTTCAGGGTCTCTTCTGTTAAACAAATCCTGTCAGCGGATTTTAGATTTCAGGACTTTACTACCACTTTAAGGAACTTAGCTCAGGTATAGCCAAGCAGTAATTTTTAATGACACCTTACTGACTGGAATAGTACCAACTGATTGACGTAGAGCCAATATTGTACCAGTTTTCAAAAAAGGATTGCGTTGTATATCAGGAATCCACAGACCAATAACCCTAACATCAATAGTATGTAAGGTACTCTATAAAGAAATTTGTCAGTGATAAAAGGTATTTAAAAAGATGACCAGAACAGATTTATGAATTTTTCGTTCTATGAGGAAGTAAGAAATTGGATGGTGGAAGTCCAGTGGATATAGTTTATCTAGATTTTGCAAAAGCATTTGATACTGTATCTCATAAACATTTACTCTATAAAATAAGGTTTGTTGGAGTTGATGAAATTGTATGTACATAGATTGTTAACCGGTTACACAAATAGGTCTCACGAATGACAAATTCTTTAAATGGACTAAAGTTGTGAGTGGTATCCCGCAGGGTTCTGTCTTGGGGACAATGTTGTTCAGTTGGTCTATTAATGATTTAGAACAGTGGTGGTCAACTTTCCCAATATGGATGGCCTCAAGTCCAGCAATAAACATCACTAAAGAACCACACATACAAATCTGTAAACATTGTCAGAGATAACAGACACAATACAAGAGATGGTCAGAGACTATGGAAGTGATACAAGAGATGTTCAAAAACTGTAGATAAAATACAAGAGATGGCCAGACTGAGGACAAAATACAGGAGATGGCCAGAGACTGCAGACATGATACAAGAGATGATCAGGACCGGAACATGCTGCAAGAATCCATCAGAGGTTGAAAATAAGAGCTTGATTTCAGTGTTTACTGATGATATCAAACTATGCAGAGAAATAACTTTGACACAGGATATAGCATCATTACAAGAAGACCTTGACAAAATAGGAGGTTGTGCAGCTACATGACAGATGAGGTTCATTATTAATAAATGTAAAGTTATGCTAATGGGTGCCAAAAAACACATGCAAAATACACAATAGGAGAGGTTCCCCTAGAACAGGGATATGCAATTAGCGGACCTCCAACTGTTGCAAAACTACAAGTCTCATCATGCCTCTGCCTCTGGGTGTCATGCTTGTGGCTGTCAGAGTCTTGCTATCCCTCATGGGACTTGTAGTTGTGCAACAGCTGGAGGTCCGCTAATTGCATATCCTTGCCCCAGAAGTATCAGTGATAGAAAAGGACCTGGGGAGTAACTTGTCAATAGCATGCGATGCCAAGCCACAGCTAACGAAATACTGTCATGCATTAAAAAGGGCAAACATTCAACAGATCCTGTAAATCTACTCCTACAAAACACTGGTTTCGGCCTCATCTTCAATATGCAGTTCAGTTTTGGTCACAAATCCTCAGGGAATAGGTTGTTGAATTAGAAAGAGTTTAACGAAGGGCAACAAAATTAGTAAGGAGGATGGAGGAACTCGGCTATGAGGATTGATTACATAGATTGTAGTTATTCACTCTGGAGAAAAGGCACTTAATAGGGGATATGATTACAATGTACAATGCTCCCTTCACTGCCCTTATCCTCCCTGGAATCTACACCCTGAAAAGTGAACTTTCTGTGATCCCACCTCACCTTCTCTATGTTTTATGACGTGCTGCATCTTTCAAATTAGAAGTGGACTCACTGGTGACCTGTAGTCCCAACTCCTCAGCCCAGGGATGCAGCCAAACTCAACTTTACTTCTTTCCATGTGAGTGGATATCTCCTTGGTGGCAGCAATGACAGACTCACCTATTCCTTCCTTGACGTTTGCCTCTGGTCTATTAAGGACCACACATTGTCATATTGAGGTATCTGAGCATTGCACCTTTTATTTGTTAAATATCTAACGTTCGCACAGACATTTAGCCATGCTGCAAATCCCAGTGACAAGAATGTACGGATTCTTCTGTGGCTGGGATTGACACACAAAATGATCACTGCAGGTATTCACCGGTTGTGCAGTCATGGATAGCTGGGGCCCCCAACAGCCTGCCGTTGCACTGTACAGGCTTGGAAACCGCAGATATCTGTTTGCAGCTTTCAATCCTAGCTACAGGAATCAGTGGATTCACTTACAGCATCACTAAATGCCAGTGCAAATGCAGCCTAAGGCACACAAAAAACAAATCAGTTCCACCAAAACTTCAACCTCACAATCATCATCGCCATTACACAGATTAAAGCAATTCTTTTGGCATCTTGAAAGTGTCCCTCCAGGTATCTGCACACTTAATCCCAGAGAGCTTTTATTACGCAGTTCAACGTGCCGAATACATAGATCATACAGGAATACTGCACCTTTAAAACGATGTAAGGAGCGTGTGTATTGTTAGTTTGTTTCCAAGGAACACAATAAAATGTACAGTATAAACGTGTATGTTTATTTTACTCACCAGCCACATAATAGGCATGATTAAAGTCCAGAAGAATGAAGGCAAGATCCCATATGTAAGATTTGTCATAACAAGTCCAGGACACACCACACTAGAATAAATGCCCTGCAGGGAAGATTATCATGCAACAGGTGCAAAAGGAAAAAAAATATATATATATTATTAGAGTTTATGTCAGAACAAAAAATATTTACCTATATTTTATCCATTTAAAGATCCTGCAAATACAGAAAACTACCTGTTGATTTACCAGAAATGAACTCAACTCATAATTCCTATTTTGGGCAGACAGCACACAGCATATTTGTGGTGTCAGCCCTGCCTCCTGGGCCTCTGCTAAACTACTTCATGCTTCCCCTATCTTATTCTATGCAACACACAATTTCTAATTATTCTTTAGTCCCAAGACATGAACTGGAAAGGCAAATTAGGCTTCTTGAGATAACAGGAAATTTGTACAGGACAGCTCTGAATTTCTAACATGATCAACAGGTATTTTTTTCAACTTATTGAACAGATATAACAAAACAACTTTAATGGTGTATTTAACAGAGCAAAGAGGGAGCAATTAAAGCAGGGCTCCACTCAAAAGGGAAAGCTCCACTTGTTCACACCCTTCCCCCTGGTTTTGACAGGTACCCGCTCCCGCTTCCTGGTAAGATCACCGCAGGGCAATCTACGTCATGTCTGGTCCCTGCTCCTTCCCCCCGCTGCCTTCTGGGTCCTATGGTGTCCCGGAAGACAGCAGGACCATTCAGAAAGTGCAGCGTGACAGGCACATGTGCAGTAGGAAACCGGCTGTGAAGCCTGAAGGCTTTACTGCCGCTTTCGCTTACTTGCAATGCCAGTGCCTGCACACAAGGCCAGTGGACGAATCAGCTTGGGGTGCTCACATCATGGGATCCCTGGACAGGTAAGTGTCCTTATATTAACCACTTGCCGACCGACTCACGCCGATATACATCAGCAAAGTGGCACGGGTGCGCAAAACGACGTATCCGTATGTCAGTTCGTTATCAGTGGCTATCGAGTGCACGCACACCCACCACGTGGATCCCGCTGGCTCTATACCTGCCGGTGGCCTGTGTTCGTGGCACAGAGAGTCAGAACGGGGAGATGTAAACAAGGCATTTTCCTGCTCTGCCTAGCAACATGACAGGGATCTACTGCTCCCAGTAATAGGCCACATTATTACACTGTAACTGCTCTAGGCAGAAATGGCAATAAGCTGTGTGACCAGAGGTGTGTTGTAACATTTGGCCATCCACCCAAGGCTCTGAGTAGTTAAGTTTTTGCACCAAATTTGAAAAGTTTACACTACAAAGTGATTACATTCATAACATAGCCTACAGTAACAGTCAGATTTACAGGGAGATCCTTTCATACCTATCCATGACAATAGACTGTATAAAAAATCCAGGCTTCGCCTATCATGGTGGGAAAACCCCTGAGGGGTCTTCAGGGACTGGGTTCCATAGCGATGAACTGGCCCTAGACCTGTATAGCATCCTGTGGCTGACTAAATGCTTGCTCCAAGTATCAAGGTGAGTTCCAATGAAGGATCCAGTGCACGAAGCAATATTACAGGCCGTTCCTACAGTGTGGGTCTGGGTACGGCTTTTTTCAGAGCCTACAATGATTATTCAGTTTTCGATGTCTATGTAATCATTACATAGGGGGCCAGTTATAAAAACATTTGTTTCATACACATTCGCAGTAGCGGATTGAGATCAGGCTTAGGTAAGTATACAGAGGGGTGATATAAACACTGGAACATTTTTTTACCTTAAAGTGGTTATAAACCTTACACAAGAAATATGAGAAAAACATATCCTTCTATAGCATGTACTTGTCTCAATTAAGAGTACTAATGCCGAGTACACACGACCGTTTTTTCTGTCAGAATAAACTCTGACGGTCTTTCCAACGGAGTTCCGCTGAAACGGACTTGTTTACACACGATCACACCAAAGTCTGTTTGTTTAGAATGTGTTCGTTTAGAATGCGATGACGTATGGCGGGACTAGAAAAAGGAAGTTCAATAGCCAGTAGCCAATAGCTTCACTTGCGTAGTTTTTGGTCCGTCGGAACAGCATACAGACGAAAGGTTTTTCCCATAGGAATTGATTCTGTCGGAAAGATTTTAAACATGTTCTATTTTTAGGTCCGTCAGAATTTTTGAAAAAAAAGTCAGATGAAGCCCACACACGATCGGAATATCCGATGAAATGATTCCGTCTGACCTTTTCTGCCGGAAAGTCCAGTCGTGTGCATAAGTGTCATGTATGTCCTTGGCTTTATCTTTGTATGTATGTCTTTGGCTGCTATTGGTATGAATCACTTCTCACAATTTTTCCTGACACAAAATGGTGACGGGGAGGGAGCTCCAGTAGATTGACAGCCTCAGCTCTGTTCCTGTGAGCTGTGTGGAGGGGGTGTGTCCCTTCCATCCAATCAGCACTCAGACCTCTCCTCACTGAGCTCTGCAGAGTGTAATGTCGGCTCTCCGCTCCATTACAGAGTGCAATGTCAGCACTTTGAATGGATGTACAGGAGTGAAGACTGCAGATACACAGGTACAACTTATGTAGGAGGATTTGTTTCATCTCTGTATATCACCTGATTATATACATGGATAGGAGGACACACCTATCTTTCCAATCAGGCAGGCCCTTGCACTATATTAGCGGTGGCCAACCCACTGGCTGTATGTGGCCCCAGAGAGTTTAGAATATGGACATAGCAAATATAGCAGCTGTGGCAGTCTAAATTGACAAGTCAGGCAAATGCACACCGGGAGAGTTTTTGGGGATGCTGTGCAAACCTAGTTTATGGGTGAAGGGTGTGTGTGTGTTACTGAGGTCAGTGCAGGATGTGTATGCTAATGCGGTCAGATGGTAAACTCATTCCTGTGCCTTACTGGTGTCTCTGTCCCAAATCTACATACCAGAAAGTGATAAAGCTTTCTAAGAAATACAGCAAGGCCTTTTCTAAAAACTGTAACCCCTTCTGGACCGCACCATGCAAATATATAGCGGCAGGGCGGCACCCCTGGGCGAAATCACGTACCTGTATGTGATTTCGTGCACTGGGTCTGGGGTGCGTGCGTGCCGCCGCCGCCCCACTCCTGCTGTGATTGGACACAGCTGGAGCCAATCAGCGGTTACCAGCGGACCCGCTGTTCGCCGACACCTTGCGATAATTTTCAGGAGAGCCAGAACGGCGATCTGCCTATGTAAACAAGGCGGACCGCTGTTCTGTGAGAGGAGAAGATGGAGATCTTGCATTTCTGCTAAGCAGGAACACGGATCTCTGTCTTCCCCCCGTGAAAGCATTTCCCACAGTTAGAAAGCACTCCCTAGGAGCACACTTAACCCTTTGATCGCCCTTGAAGTCAGTCCCTTCCCTGCCAGTGTCATTAGTACAGTGATAGTGCATTTTTGCTAGCACTGATCACTGTATTGGTATCCCTGGTCCTCAAAAAATGTCAATGGCGCAGTCCTGCTAAAAATCACTGATTGCCGTCATTACTAGTAAAAACAATAATAAAAAAAATCTATAAATATATCCAGTAGTTTGTAGACATTACAACTTCTGTGCAAACCAATTAATATATGCCTATTGGGATTTTTTTTTTACAAAAAACATGTAGCAGCACACATATTGGCCAAAATTGATGAATAAATTAGATTTTTTTTTAATTTTTTTATTGGGTTTGTTTTATAGCATTAAGTAAAAAATATATATATTTTTTTCCAAAATTGTCTTTTTTTGTTTATAACACAAAAAATAAAACTGCAGAGGTGATCAAATACCACCACAAAAAAGCGGTGGCCGTTAGTGGTAAAGCGCTGCTCGTTTTAGCCGCTTTTCGGCCGCTAGCAAAAAAGGAGTTAAAAACTCCTGTGTTGCTGCACTTCCGAAGTGCTTTTCAGGCACTTTGGAAGCGCTGCCCATTCATTGCAATGGGCATGGGCATTTTGGAGCGCTGTATACAGTTATTCCAAATCGCCCCAAAGATACTGCTTGCAGGACTTTTCTGAACATCCCACAAGCACACCGCTCGGGTGTGAAAGCACTCATTGTAATGAATGGGAGGCAGTTTTCAGGGCTTTACAGGTGCTTTTTCTAGCACTAAAACGCCTGAAAACTGCCTCAGTGTGAAAGGGGTCTAATATATTAATGCCTATGATTGCCCACTCCATATAGTGGCCAAAATGTGGTATAGTGTTCTGAAATACCTCGGTGAGAAAACATACTGCATTTTGGCCTTTAGATGGAGATCAATTATGGAGATTAAAGTGAAAATAAATGATATCCTTATTGTCATACAATAGTCCACACACATTCACTACTTAATGTAATGTAATCTATTTTTCATTTTTAAAATCCTTTCTTATTGTGTTTTTCTGCTTCCCATTAACACTATGCAAAATTTTCCAGCTGGGAAGGTGACACTAAAATCAATAGTATCTATATATTACGTTTCAATATTTAGTGTGAATACCTTTTTTCTGATGCTTTATCTTGTGGTCTTATGACACAGATACTTGCTCTGCATCTTACTTAGAGATCAGTGGACGGAGGACGCACAAGTCCTGTGATGCAGGTGGCAGATGTCACTGCAGGAAGTTGGCTTTCTCCTCCTGTGGCCGCAGTGGGCTGATTGGCACTGTTGCGGTCACTTATGTATGAATATGTGTGTATACACAAAAACTGATTCTATGGATCAAACTGCTTCTGTGTTTGTATAATAAAATAACAGCTGGGGCCGCTGTGGGAGCTGCGGCATAACAATAATAAATGTGAGTAATGAGTGGCAGCTAGCAGAGGGGAGGAATCCTCCATCAATCATCATTGATGCCACCCCACATGATTGTTCATGTCAATTACACTGCAGATCCATCAGAGATAATGCATGGAGGATTCCTCTCCTCTGCTAGCTGTCATACATTACATTACAGAAGCTTGTGAGGAGCAGGTGAGAGATAGGAGAGGGAGGGAGCTAATGCTAGACAAACATTTGGAACCACTCCACAAGTTATGGAAAGAGTAGGCAGGGCAGCTTCAATAGGAGAAATGAGACACAGATGGAGCATGCGCACTAAGTGTGACAATGGAGGAGCCAGAAGAACGGCTGCAATAGAGTTGCCACTGGCAGGGAGAGAATGGATTAAAGCTGCAGGATCAACCAGGTATTTGCGAGAAACAAACTGAAGGATGATGAAAAGCTTCTGCACACAGGTATATTACAAGCTTTTAACCACTAGCCAACCAGCCGCCGTCATTATACAGTGGCAGGTCAGCATGATCCCATGAACTGTTGTAGCTATACATCGGTCCCTTTAAGTAGGATAGCATGTGCGTGCGCGCCCGATCGGCGGTTGCGATGACTGCCAGGCACAAGTGATCAGGGGCACAAGAGGCAGAACAGGGACGTTTGTGTGTAAACACACACATCCCAGTTCTGTAAAAGAGGGAGATTTTGAGTTCCTACGAGCTGGGAACCGCGATCTGTCATCTCGATAGTACAGCAAAAAGCAAAAAGCACAAAATATTGTGTTTTTTTCAAAATTGTCGCTTATAGCACACACAAAAAAGAAAAAAAATCACAGAGATGACCAAATACCACCAAAAGAAAGCTATATTTGTGGGAAATAAAAGGACAAATTTTGTTTGGGTACAGCGTCTCACAACCGCGCAATTGTCAGTTATTGACACTTTAGGAATACATACTGGAATCAAATTTTTTAAACCAGAGTTTAGTGTTACTTTAACCTACTACAGAAATTATGGTCAACACAATTTGTGCAGCTTGCATGAATGTGTGTGACTTTCATCCAACAAATGTATAAATAGCTGCCTATTTAATGATTATGTAGACACTGGAGACTAAACAATCATTGCAGACCCAATTTAAACAGCCCCCATAGCATTTCCTTTGTGGTGTGTGTCAGAGAAGCAGTAAAGATGGAAGTGTTTGTAAGTGTTTGTAAACTCCAGTCATGAAATCTGACCTGGGCACATATATCTGTAGTGATTGCTTATCTCTCTCTAAAGCGCTACCTTTCTGCTGCTCCATTCCTCTGTTATCAGCATGATAACTTCTGACAAGTTCTCTGACACAGGAGATAAAAGTAGCTGGATATTTGTGTTGGGAGGGGGGGGGGCTTAGAGATGGATAAGCAGAGAGGTTGTCTATTCACAGCATAGCTCTTCAAGTTTATTTGTTCCTCTGCCTATGTGGAGGGGGGGGGGGGGTCGTGCCTTTCCTCCAATCAGCTCTCAGACAGTGTATGTCAAGACTACCCTCCCACTGCTGCACAAGGACGAAATATTTGTAACACAATCAGCATTTTCTAAAGCGTCTAGAAAGCTGAAGACAGCAGATATCCATGTAAAACCTATGCAGGGGGATTTGTTTCATCCCTATGTATCATCTGAGGCTGTTCACTTCACTGGGTGTATGTGAGGGTTTACATCCACTTTAATGTAAGCCAAAATGTTGTTGATTTTGGCCTTGTATTGCGGCTCGGTGGCCTTTTGGGATATATAAGCACCAAGGTTCAAGAGCCCTGAATAATTAAATGTGACAGGCTCTCTTGTAAACAAAAAATCCCAGCGACTGATACTCACATTATGGGGTATCTCCGATCCAAATCATTCTAAACCGGTCATAACAATTTCAATTTCATAGCGCACATCAATTATTAACGGTTATAAACAGGTCTTTCACATGTCTCTTGTAATAAAAGAACAACTATAAATAACAATGCACATATAGCGATAATCCTAGCAAACTTGCATGCATGTATATACTTTTCCACCTTTTTACCCTGTAGAAGATGCTTGAGGAATGCTAGATTTAAATGACCTACCTTTTGGTTGTAGTTTTTATTTAAAGCAACACTCAATAAATCAGTAGCATATTTTGAAGAGCTGTAGGATTCTTTCCCTAGGCTGTGCTGATAGTCACTGAAGGAGAAGGCAGATTTTCTTGCATTGCTAGACGAAGTCCAGATAAGCTGGGAAGGATGGTCTGTGTGACATAGCAGAGACTCAAGTTCTTTAATCTAAAACAGACATATAAATTATTACAATATTTATTTACATTTACACTTACCAGATTTGGTGCATTGGCAGTAATTTTGAACAGCACCCCAGCGCACTAACCTAACTTACCCCTGATGCACACGAATTGTAGTGCACCAAAACACACTGTAGTGCACTATTTATTGTGTGTTGTGGTGTGCTGCGACATAAAAAAATAAATGTAAAAAAATCCTACATGTCCATTATTGTCTGTTCTGGTAAGTTAAAGTGGTTGTAAAGTCACTAATCACAAATCCTGAAATCCTGTTACAGCAAGATATACTGTGCAGTGTATGTGTATTTTAAAAATTATGCAGCAAAATACCTTATTTTACAGTGTTGCTGTGCGGTCACGTGACCTCCCTGCGCTCTACTTCCTGATCTGAGGGCTACAGCGTGAAGGGCTGAGTTTCTCTTCTAATGTCAGCCAGGAAGAGAAGAGGAGAGTTGGCAGGAGGTCGTGTGAGCACACAGCGGCTCTCTGAAATAAGGTATTTAGCAGCATACTTTTTAAAAGACAGGCACTGCACAGTATATCTTGCTGCAACAGAGGAGGTTCTTAGGATTTGTAATTTTGCAGCCACAACGGAATAGTGGCAGGAGGGGCGAAAGGACATGGTTCACACACAGACTACCGAGCTGACAGGCAGGGAGGGAGGGGGAGAGACTGCAGGATGATAGAGGCATGCAAAGTGGCCAAGGTATCATGGATCAACAGTCATGATTACTATGGTCAGCACACGGAGGACACAGGAACAGGCGGAATCAGCCAGGTATTTTTTTACAGCATAGAGAGGGACAAATGACACTGCACAAGCACTATGCTGTATATCCTGCTTTAAACGAACAGGATTTAGGACTACAACCACTTTAATGCAATGCACCAAAATGAAAAAGTGTAAATAGGACATACATTATTAAAACATATTTAGAACATGAATAGTCCAAGTTTATAAATCCTTTCTTTCGGGTCAAGTGAATAAACATCCTTTAACCTTTTACTACTTGGAACAACACTACATTTGGATATCAAAATTACATATCAATAAATTATTTTGTATAGTAACCCATCAGCTTCTAACTCCAGCTTGTTCAATTAAAGTGACGTTAAACCTTTATTTAAAAAAAAAAAAAACTTAAATAGCAAACATGTTATACTTACCTGCTTTGTGCAATGGTTGTGCACAGAGCAGCAGCCCCAATCCTCTTCTTCTGGGGTCCCCTGCTGGGGCTCCAGGCTCCTCATGTTTGGCAAGTGCTCCCATATGGGGGCACCCATGTGGGCTCGCTCCCTAGCCACTCTTTCTGTGTCTATTGACACACAGTGGGCGACTTGGCAGGAGCCCTCTGCACGATCGGCACAGCATTTGATGGACAGCAGCGGGAGCTTATCAATCTGCCCAGGTAGGAGGGAGACAGCAGCAAGAGCCACTGCTCTTGTGCACATGCCTGGATCGGATTGGGCTCAGGCAAGAATAAGGGGGGCTGGGGGGATTCTGCAGGTTTTTTACCTTAATATATAGATTTAAGGTGAAAAACCGTAAGGCTTTAGAATCACTTTAAGCATCGACAATTAAACCTAGCAGCTGATTGGTTACTATGCTCAGTTGCAACAGATTCTGTGTGCACCAGTTTAGTAAATTTTTGCTAATGAATGTTACTTCTTTAGGTGATATGGAAAAATAAACTTATTTTGCAAAGTGAATCTGCATCTACAAAGCACAGAAAAATAATTGTTAAGTGGCTGACTGTGTTTTAATTGCCCAAAAAAACAGTCTGTTACCAGTATAAAATGCCCAAACACATTGGTCTCGAAAACTTCCTGTAAACCATCCTCTGTCACCCTGTCCTCCTGGGTCAGAAGACCTTCTCCTGTTGCAAACATACTGATGACATTCCTGCAACAAAAACATATACTGTTAAAAGGCCACAGAAATCCGCCTTATATGACCCAATTGACATACTAAGCAACAAATGATAAATAAGAATGGCTAACATAAAACTTACTCTACACTCTGGTTGAAAAAATGATTCTTATACGGGGTCCACAGAGCAGTTTCCACCAAATCTTCGACTTGCCTACTGACATGGTGGGGGGTGGACCAAATATAAACCACAAATATTGTAGCTGATATTTCCATTTTGAGGGACACTAAGGCACTCTAAAAATAAAGCGATCAAGCACGCGGAGGTGCTTCTTCTATAGAACTGGGCCTCCCTAAAAAAAAGGAAGGTGAGGCCATGGTTTATTTTTTTAATACAGAGCCCAAAAAAAGAAAAAAAAAAAAAGAACAAGTGTACTTTACCAAAAATTCAGTTAAATCTACTTACAGGGTACTTCTCTTTAACCACTTGCCGACCAGCTGCCGTATCCCACGAATCGCCGTAGGTGTATGTTGGCACCTTTAAGGGAGATAATTGGCACGTGGCTGGCAGTTGCGATGACCGTTGGCCACCTGCGATCGTGGGCACGAGAGCCAGAACAGGGATGTGTGTGTGTAAACACACAAATCCACATTCTGACAGGAGAGGAAAGACAGATTGTCTGTTCCTAGTAATTAGGAACAGCTATAAGTCTCCTCCAGTGAGTCCCATCCCCCCCACAGTTAGAACGAGGGAACACATTTAACCGCTTGATCGCCCCCTAGTGTTAACCCCTTCCCTGCCAGTGACATTTATACAGTAATCGGTGCATTTTTATAGCACTGATCTCTGTATAAATGTCAATGGTCCCAAAAAAAGTGTCAAAAGTGTCCGATCTGTCTGCCACAATGTCGCAATCCCGCTAAAAATCGCTGATCGCTGGCATTACTAGTAAAAAAATAAAGACTAATCAAAATGGCAGAAATTTATCCCCTATTTTGTAGACACTATAACTTTTTCACAAACCAATCAATAGACACTTATTACGATTTTAATAGACACTTTTAATAGACACAGTTACAATTTTTTTTTTAACAAAAGTATGTAGAAGAATATATATCGGCCTAAACTGATAAATACAGTTGTTTTTTTTACATTTAAAAAAAAATGTATTATAGCAAAAAAAATTTAAATATTGTCGCTCCATTTGTGGAAAAAAAAGGACGTCAATTTTGTTTGAGTACAGCATGGCATGACTGCACAATTGTCAGTTAAAGCAGCTCAGTGCTGTATCGCAAAAAATGGCCTGGTCATTAAGGGGGCAAATCTTCTGGTCTATAAGTGGTTAACTTTGCAACTACATTTACGGTAATTTAACATTTTCAACTGTCTTTAGACTGCTCTCCCGACTATATATCAATGTTTATTAACACTGGCCAGCTTCAACTGAGGCAGGGAGGCTGAGAAACTGGTGACGTTTGTACAGCAGGGAGCTAAGCTGCTGCTAATCTGCTGGGGATGTGTGTGAATGGAGATGGTTTGCTGTCGGGGATCTAAATTGTTGGAAATGTGTGTACAGCGTTGATATGCCACTGGTTATACTTCCAGAGCTACTGATCTTGTGTCATATCTAGAAATTCTTTGGCACTGCATGCGCTGTCACAGAAGGGGCTAACACGCCCAAAACAATTGTTGGGAAAAGGTGGATGTAGTACAAATGTGTAAGTGCATAATGAAGTTAAAATCACTATAAACTATGGCTGCTTGCTGATTCCACTAATGCCGCGTACACACGATCAAACAAGCGGGTGGAAAAGTCCGGCAAACTCAAGTCCGCTGGACAATCCCCCCGTGTGTAGCCTCCGGCATACTTTTTTGACCCGAAAGTACGGCGGACTTAGAAAGTAGTTTTGCACTCCAATCTTCCCGCCGGACTCGCATTTCCGCGGACAATCCGGCCGTGTGTGTGCTAGTCCGCCGTACTTTTGAAATGAGCGGACTTTTCCCGCCCGGAGAAAAGTCCGCTCATTTCGAGCTGGTCTAGAGGTAGGCGGGGCCCGCGAAGGAGACGTCGCTGGCCCCGCCGCCTGGTATGGACTTAAAGGGGGAACCCCAACGCCGAAAAAAATCGGCGTGGGGGTTCCCCCAGGTCCACATCAGACCCTTGTCCAAGCACGCTACCCGGCCGGCCAGGAAAGGGGGGGACGAGCGAGCGCCCCTCCCCCCTCCTGAGCGTTACCAGGCCGCGTGCCCTCAACATGGGGGGTGCCTTGGGGAAGGGGGGGCCGCGCGGCCCCCCACCCCAAAGCACCTTGTCCCCATGTTGATGAGGACAAGGGCCTCTTCCCGACAACCCTTGTCGTTGGTTGTCGGGGTCTACGGGCGAGGGGCTTATCGGAATCCGGGAGCCCCCTTTAATAAGGGGGCCCCCGGATACCGGCACCCCACCCTACAATGTACCCCTACCCATTCACCTGAAAAATAAAGTACAAAAAAAAAACACAACACACAAGATAAAATAGTTTATTGCACAGCTCCGGGGGTCTTCCGTCTTCGGGGGTCTTCTCGCTGGACTCCTCTGCTATCTTCTTCTAGCGCTTTTGCTAGCGGAGGAGCCCGGCTTTCTTCCTCGCCGCCGGCCTCTTCTTCCGACTTCGGGGGTCTTGTCCCCCTCTTCGGTTCTTCTGCCGGGCCACCGCGCCTTCTTCTAGCTCTTTTACAGGCGGTGGCCCGGTCTTCTGTCGCCGCTGCCGCTTTCTGTCCTTCTATTCTCTTCTTCTTCAGATGTTGCCTCGCCGAGTCCTCTGCTCACAATGACGGGGACAGGGCACGCGGCGACTTATATAGGGACATCGCCGGATGATGTCCCCGCCTATTATGATGTCACAGTCCCAGCATCCTCTTGGACTGTGACATCATAATAGGCGGGGACATCATCCGGCGATGTCCCTATATAAGTCGCCGCGTGCCTTGTCCCTGTCATTGTGAGCGGAGGACTCGGCGAGGCAACATCTGAAGAAGAAGAAGAAGAGAACAGAAGAACAGAAGGACAGAAAGCGGCGGCGACAGCGGCAACAGAAGACCGGGCCACCGCGTGTAAAAGAGCTAGAAGAAGGCGCGGTGGCCCGGCAGAAGAATCGAAGAGGGGGACAAGACCCCCGAAGTCGGAAGAAGAGGCCGGCGGCGAGGAAGAAAGCCGGGCTCCTCCGCTAGCAAAAGAGCTAGAAGAAGATAGCGGAGGATTCCGGCGAGAAGACCCCCGAAGATGGAAGACCCCCGGAGCTGTGCAATAAACTATTTTATCTTGTGTGTTGTTGTTTTTTTTGTACTTTATTTTACAGATGAATGGGTAGGGGTACATTGTACCCCATACTCATTCACATAGGGTGGGGGGCCGGTATCCGGGGGCCCCCTTATTATTCCGATAAGCCCCTCGCCCGCAGACCCCGACAACCAACGGCCAGGGTTGTCGGGAAGAGGCCCTTGTCCTCATCAACATGGGGACAAGGTGCTTTGAGGTGGGGGGGCCGCGCGGCCCCCCCTTCCCCAAGGCACCCCCCATGTTGAGGGCACACGGCCTGGTACGGCTCAGGAGGGGGGGGGGGGCGCTCGTTCGCCCCCCCCTTTCTTGGCCGGCCGGGTAGCGTGCTCGGACAAGGGTCTGATGTGGACCTGGGGGGACCCCCACGCCGATTTTTTTCGGCGTTGGGGTTCCCCTTTAAGTCCATACCAGGCGGCGGGGCCAGCGACGTCTCCTTCGCGGGCCCCGCCTACCTGGAGACGCACTCGAAATGAGCGGACTTTCCTCCGCGTGCGTGGGCGAGTCCGTTCATTTCAAAAGTAGGGCGGATAGTACGGCGGACTTAGTCCGCCGTATTAGTCCGCTGAAAAAGTGCCGTGTGTGGGCAAGTAGCCCGTTCGGAAAGTCCGACGGACAGTCTGGCGGGAAGTCCGCCAGACTAAGTCTGTCAGATAGACGGCTACGTGTGTATGCGGCATAAGAGGGTTTGCATGTTCTAGTTTAGGAGGATAACAGAGGGTGGAAAGGAACCTTGACCCAAATTATTTGCAGAGAAAATCTGATAGAGAAAGGGAAAGTATACTTATCCTGTAAATTAGGGTTGCACTGATACTGGTGCGGATACTAAGCATTTGCACAAATACTTGCACTTGTGCAAATGCTCCAATACCTACAACTGATACCTTTGGGCCCAAAAAGGGGGGAATTGGCTTTGGGGGAATGGGATCAAATCGCACTGCAAAGAATCTCATGCGATATAAATAGGAATGCGGTGTGATTCCTGTCCAAATCACATGCGTTTTCCCCCGCAGCTCCTGTGAGAACCCAGATTTGTCATAGTGACTTCAGCCTGGGTTCACACAGGAGCAGTGCTGAAAACTGCATGCGATTCAAAACAGTAATCGCACCTATTTTTTCAAGGTTGAAGAATGCACATATTCAGTATTTGGTAGCATTGTGTTTATTATTTAATGTGTATATAGAGAAGTAGAGGCATAGCCCACTTTTAAGTACACAATGGGGTTTATTTACTAAAGCTGGAAAGTGCAAAATTAGGTTCACTTCTGCATAGAAACCAATGAGCTTCTAACCCCAGCTTGTTCAATTAAACTTTGGTAATAAAACCTGGAAGCTCATTGGTTTCTATTTTAGAAATGAGCCTGATTTTGCACCTTCTAGCTTTAGTAAATAAAGCCCATTGCGTACTTAAAAATGGGGTATACCTGTAAAACTGAAAGCTGCATTAAAAAGCAGGTAAATGCAGCAGGGGCTGCAGGAACAGAATACAGAAAAGCAATGAGGCTACAGTCACGTGAAAATACCCTTACCTTATTACAGGCATACCTCACTTTTAAGTACACAATGGATATTATTTACTAAAGCTGGAAAGTGCAAAATCAGGCTCACTTCTGCATAGAAACCAATGAGCTTCTAACCCCAGCTCGTTCAATTAAGCTTTGGTTATAAAATCTGGAAGCTCATTGGTTTCTTTCAGAAGTGAGCCTGATTTTGCACTTCTCAGCTTTAGTAAATAAACCCCATTGTGTACTTAAAAGTGGGGTATGCCTGTATACATTTTTCATGCATTTCTTTATGACCTTTCGATTTGGACATAAGCATACTATTACTTTACCTAGAGAAGAGACCTTTGATGAAAGCTTCGAGACTTATCCGTGGATTAGGCATTATTCCAGCATTGAGATATAAGTAGTCTATATGTTGATATCTGACAAAAAAACAAACACAACTTTGTAAACTCAAAATGAAATATACAAGCACTGACATAATGTTAAAATGAGTTTTGTAGAGATCGCTCATTTGTATGTGATAACCCTGTGTAAGAGTCCATCACTACTATGTGGTTTAGGTGTGTTTTACTGCTCCTAAAGCACAAGGATAGTTCTGTCCCATTTCTATCAGCGGTACAGTTCTCACCTATGGCTTTTCCTGTCTGCAAGTAAGCTGATGCAAGACGGATTTTTTTTTAAGACTCTAGGAAATGTACTTTTTTTTAAAATGATGAATAGCGCTATTCACAAGTTTTATGTGCGATCATATACATAAAGAAAATAACGTTCACTTCCCTCTAAAAAAAAACGTAGCTTAACATGCCACCATAATCCTCTTATAACTGATTTGAGAGAGACGAGGGCCAGCAACTTTACTTTAATACTAACAGTATGAGATTGGTGTCTGAAATTCAACAGTAATTCTTGGGGTCCAGTTGGGGACTGCAGATTTGTTCCACCTTTCTTCTTCTATTTCCTGTAGCAATAATTTATAAGTCTTTTTTTTTTCTTCTTGATAAAAGCAAAATGCAGGTAAATAATAACAAAATCATTTTAAAAGACATCCTGCAAATGAAGATCAAGGATACTTACCTCCCTAGGGGGCTGGTGATTCAGATTTTTTCTTTTTTGAATAGCTATAGTGCTCGAAGAATCAACTGCATTTACATACTACCAAGTTCGTGGAACGTCTGGTCTGGTCGCATATTGAGGTTCCATCTACCAGCTACTTTGTCCCCATGACACTTCCGTGCACCTACCCCCATTATGGTGCAAGGAGGATATTTATGGGGACTTTTAACTGCTTCTGTGCACCCTGCCTCTTCAGGTGGGTTAGCCCTTTTTTACAAATTCAAAAAGGGAACTCTAATTGCTGGGCATGGAGGAAGAATAAAGTGCTGCAGGTACCATCTAACAATATAATCGGGTATCTTGTGATATTAATAGTTAGTGGTAGTACACCAGATGCTCAAATAAACCTGTGTAAAGTTGTGCAATATATTTAGCATCTGATAAAGGGCTAACCCTGTACACGTTTGGACCTGCGATGAAATAACTGGGATAATCCAGGAACAGCTGTGATGTACTCCCATCATTTCATTATTCTGATTCAACTAATCTAAGTATTGATGCATGCACTCCTGTTTCCAGTACAGGGGGTCCCCGGGTTACAAACAAGATAGGGACTGTAGGTTTGTTCTTAAGTTGAATCTGTTTGTAAGTCGGAACAGGTACATTTTTTAAGTGTAGCTCCAGCCAAAAAATCTATTTTTAAGCTTTTCGGATAACATAGGGAAGGGTTATCACCCCTGTAACATTTGTTTAGCAGTCTGTGCCCCTGTACAGAAGATTTCACCTCACTTTCTGTCCCAATGAGAATTGGATTTTGAAAATTTTGGGCTGTTAGGCAAAGAAGGATTGGTGATAAAGCATCAGTGGAGACACCTTTTCCCATATTAACTCTTACAGGAGAGAATTTCACTTACTAGAGGTAGATTTCCTCTTACTTCCTGTTATCTACCTCTGTTTGTAAGCAGGAGTTGCTTGTAAGTCGGATGTTTGTAAGTAGGGGGCCCCCTGTACTCTGTAATTCCATGGCAGAGACATGTCTCCAACAGACAAAAAGAAGGATGGGACAGAGAAGTACACAAAAAAAAGTAAACCTGTATTGAAAGAAATCTGTCAGCCACCACTGCTGACCTCTTTCTGAAAATGCTGTTTATCTGGCTGTCTCGGTCTTCAAAATCTTTCTCTCCTTTGTTAAAGTGATTGTTAACATAAAAAAAAAAAATGAAAAAAAATGGTCCTGTTCCCTTAAAGCATGTTATACAGCACAGTGCTATCACCTAAAAAAAAAAAAGGCTGATCCTGCCTGGCTATACCCTCCCCTGTAAACTGACCACGGTTTATCATGGCTGCTGAGCCTTGACACTGTGGTCAGTCTACAATACCGCCATCTTCCACAGCCCTACTCTGTCCTGCTCTGTCCTCTCCTCCGTTCTCTACCCCCTCCCTGCCCGTCTGCTCGTGTGAGTGCCCGCCCCCTTCCCTACTGCTGCTCTCATAACTACTATAAAATCCCCCCCTCTGTAATATAACAATATGTGTTTCTGTGCCTGTTATGTAAAAAATATACCAAACCTTACCTATATAAAAGTGGCTCCTGGCACTCATGTGACTCTTTGGCTCTCTCTCTTCCCCTCCACCCCGGCTGATGTCATCGGGAGTGCTTGGCCCTGCCCTGTCAGCCAGGCAAAGGAGAGAACAGAGGAGCCACGTGGGCACCGGGAGATGCTCTGATATAGGAACAGATCAGCATATTTTTTATATAACACAGGCACAGGGACACATATTGTTATGTAACAGAGGAGATGGGAGGTTTTTATAGTAGTGGCATAACAACCACTATAAGCTTCATATCTGGAGGTTACAAGGGATGTCACTTGATTTTATCATAAACATGTGTGGGGGGTCAACAGTTAGTAACTCTGTTGTTTGCCCTGCAGTGCTCAGTATGCTGCTGCTCCATTGTGTGATTGTAAAGCTGGATACAAACTATACAATTTTCTGTAAATTTTTCCCTTCAGATTTACCAAAACCATATAATATGAGGTCAAACCTTAAGCGTTTCAATTTGTATGCAATCAGGCAGGCCCTTGCACTACATGGTTTTGGTAAATCTAAAGGAAATCAGACAACAAAAGTTGTACAGTGTATGGGGTAAAAGACTGCCAGCATATTTTGTACCAAGTACAGCATACTCTTTCACTGAAGTGGAGACCCTGAACCTGGTCATGCTGACTAGCATGGGTGCCTGGATCAACAGATTAACAGAAAATAATTACTAATCTACTGACAAGTATGAAAATAGCTCTCCCGAGTAATATCTATCCCCTTAAACAGTAAACAGAGATTAAAATGTCATTACAAAAGAACCTTCATCTTGCGTTTATCACACAACCATTTCATACAGCCATATGCTTACAATTTTAAAGGATCAGCGACAGCCACTAATAGTGGAGTGCAAGTCAGGTTGGATCCTGCCCTTAAAACATGTTGTACAGCACCGTGCTTGTGTGGTGTAATTTGGCCCCCTGTATCACCTGAAATTCCCTGGCTGATCCTGCCTAGCAATGTCCTCCCCTCTGTAAACTGGCCACGGTATATCATGGCTGCTGAGTCCTGACACTGTGGTCAGCTTATGTACCTCCATCATCCACAGCTCTACTCTCTACTCTCCTGTGACCTCCTCCCCCCTCCCTGCCTATCAGCTCCATCCACTCCACAATACTCTACTCCTGCTGCTATCATATCTATAGTATAAGCATGCCATCCCCTCTGTTATAAAAAGCTATGTGTCCCTGTGTTGTATAAAAAATTATGCAGATTATACCTTATATCAGAGCGTCTCCCAACGCTCACGTGACTCCTTGGCTCTCTCTCCTCCCCAGCGGCAGTGCTCGGCCCCACCAGCTATAGCTGTCAGCTGGGCAGAGGAGAGAGCCGAGGAGTCACAAGACATTCTGATATAAGGTATAATCGGCATCTTTTTTATACAGCACAACCATAGGGATACATAGAGCTATATAACAGAGGGGGTGGCATGCTTATACAATAGTGGGTTAACATACACTTTAAAAAGGAGCTTCACCCAAAAGAAGTTCCAATTTAGGTCCTCCTCCCCTCCTCTACCATTTGGCAGGTAATTTTTTTTCGGTGGTGGGAGGCAGTGGGTTAAGCATGTAACTAATTTTGACAGGTACCCGCTCCCACTTCTGCTCAAATCACCTAGGTGATCCGAACAGAGGTTCACCTCTCCCCCTCCCCACATTCTTCTGGGACATGTCACAGGTCTCAGAGGACTGTGGGACAATTCACAAAGTACATAGGCAGCACAGCTGACTGCCCACAGTTAAGATGTCAGTGTTGGGCACCCGAAGGCTAGTGAAGAACTAGCCCTGTTGAAGACGTTGCTGGATCCCTGGACAGGTAAGTGTCCTACTATTAAAAGTTAGCAGCTACAGGATTGGTAGCTACTGACTTTTCTTTTTTTTTTTTCTCAGGGAGACCCGCTTTAACGATTATGCACACAGTTGTTGTTTTTTTTACCAAACACAAAACACATTCATAATAAAGTTACTTGCCTTTCTCTCAGTGTTTTTGCTCCTTGTACCACAGACTTAAGTTTGCCTACATCAACTTGCAGGATGCTTACATCAGCTGATGGATGGGATGACAGCAGTGCGGAACGTGCCGCCTCAGCCCTCTGCATATTTCTGCACGCCAAGCATAAGCGAATCTGATCATCTTGAGAGAGGAGCCTCTCACAAAGAGCCAAACCAATACCACTGCAAAAGAACAATGGAACAGTTAAAGTGTATCTAAATCCAAGAACAAAAATGTATAGTATTGCAACTTACCGGTCCTTAGATGTGATGGCTGCATTCATTTTTTAATTTCACAATTTTTTTCCTTCATTTTAACCTGAAAATCCTGCCATTAGGGGAGAAGTATGGCCAAAGCTCTTGTGGCTATACTTCTTCTATGGTGCAGTTCGATCTGCGCTCCTGTGACCCGTTTTCAGCCGACAGCAAGCTAAAGCCTACAGTCAGCTGATGTCACTCAGCTGATCCAGGCTGAGGAAAGATCCTGACTTTACATTTGGGATCCACCCATATGCCTGGACCGGCAGCTGTCTCAGCCATGCAATGAGCCACTAGGAGACTAAGGCAGCTAGCCCTGCCCCCCTCAGCTTGGTGCGCCAGTGAGCACTGGAGGGTCAGAGCAGAGAGTCCCTGGCTTTCTCCTCACTAAAGACTGAGAACTGAGCGATCAGCGTTCCTTGATCGCACAGTTCTCGGTCTTACAGGCGACAGGATACAGCTGTAGCTGGGATCGGTACTGCATCCACCTAGATGAGTATATTTGTTTATTTTTTTTATAACTATACTTCAGTTTTAACATACTTCTTATTCTAAGGTGACATCCATACTGAGCAAAGTTGTCACCTTAGGAATGGAAACGTGTTAGGACTACATATTACCTTTGTCTCTTCTCCACAAAAGAGGGAGGTATTTTGTAGTCCAAAGAAGTAGGAAGAAACAATGCTAACTGATAATATCCTGTGCTCTCTACCTCTGGACTGGTATCAGCTCACAAAATTTCAGGCTGAATGGACATTTTTTGTACTCTTCAAACAGATATGATCAAGAACATTCATTTATATAATAAGCAGACCAAAAGGGAGCAAGTAAGAAAAATATATTGTTAGAGTTTACATACAGTTTAGGAAATACAAACACCTGATTTATTGTTTATCTCTAGGCTTATAAGAAAATGCAAAAAAAAATTGTGAATTAGCCATAAAAACAAAATTCCAAGCAAATGTCTACACAGGCAATTAAAATACTGTTTAACCCATCAAATATTTATAATTCTGTTCAATCACTGTTGTTTTAACACCCTCATTGCAACGAGTAGCAAGAAAGGCGACACTAATATTTCCTGTTGCAGTTTTATAGTGTCTTCTAGCACAGGGCTCGATAAAACCCGGGCGCCAGGTCGCATTTGCGACTAGATTTAGCGACCTGGTGCCTGGGGCAGCAAAGCCGGGGGTATCCTGTCACCGTCGACCCCCCCGGCGTGATCGCTTCGGGCCGCGGCGCCGGCGGCCGGTAATTAAGCCCCCGGCTTTGAGGCCTTCTGCGATCCTATGGTTCCTTCTGGAATCTGGCGCCCTCTTGTGGTGGCCGTTGGAATGACAACCAGCAATGCTAATGAGGCTGGTAGGCAGGGGAAGCTCATCTCCTTGCCTTTACTTAGAACTCCTAAACATGATATATATTTTTTATTCTAACACCCTAGAGAATAAAATGGTGGTCGTTCTAATACTGTCTGTCACACCGTATTTGCACAGCGGACTTACAAGCGCGCTTTTTTGGGGATTAATAATTTATTTAATAAAAAAATAAGACAACAGTAAAGTTAGCCCAACTTTTTTTTTATATTGTGAAAGATAATGTTACGCTGAGTAAATCGATACCCAACATGTCACGCTTCAAAATTTCGCCCGCTCATGGAATGGCGACAAACTTTTACCCTTTAAAATCTCCATAGGCGTCATTTAAAAAATTCTACAGGTTGAACGTTTTAAGTTACAGAGGAGGTCATGGGCTAGAATTATTGCTCTCACTCTTCCGATCGCAGCGATACCTCACATGTGTGGTTTGAACACTGCTTTCATATGCGTTCGCTTCTGCACGCAAGCTTGGCGGGACAGGGCGCGTTTAAAATTATTATTTATTTTTTCTTATTTTAACTTTTATTTTTTTCACTGTTCTTTTTAAAAAAAAAATGTGTGTCACTTTTATGCCTATTACAAGAAATGTAAAAATCCCTTGTAATAGAAAAAAAAGCATGACAGGTCCTCTTATATATGAGATCCGGGGTCAGAGAGACCTCACATCTCATATTTACACTAAAATGCAATTTAAAAAAAATTTGTCATTTGAAAAAAAATAAAATAAATAAAATGTCCCTCTAAGAGCTATGGGCAATGACTTGGAGACAGGTGGGGGGCTGGGCGCTATCTTCCCCTCACTCGTTTCCATGTCAGGCCAGGGACAGGTCCAGATCGCCGTCACGGATCTGGCTCCTAACTTTTTTAGCTGGCTCCTAGATTCCAAGCAAATTTGTCAACCCCTGTTCTAGCATGGTCCCACCAGTGCTCCCCTCTGGAACCCTGCCCAATGTATACACATATGTACATAAACCCCTATATCACATCACATATCAGGCATCCTCCCAGGTGGAAAAATTATTTTAGGGCCATTGTTTAAAGTGATATTAATTCCTTAGTTTGTTTAAGCATTTTTAGCAGTTGATTTATTCACTTACAGAGTATGCAGCTTCTTTAGATTTATTCCTTCCCTATATCCCTGTATAAGCTGGTACCATGACCACTGCCCCAGGTTCCATGTATCAGGGGTGCTCTTTTCTCTTGTAGCATCCTGTGGAGCCACCCTTGCATGCAGGGACTAGAGTTGTGCCTCCCTACACTTAGCTTCTCCAAGCTAAGAGACTGGCTCCAGATTGCACTGTCCACTGTTGAAGTGATTGTAAAATCATTTTTTTCCCCTATAAAAATAACAAACATGTCATACTTACTGCTCTGTTGCAGTGGATTTGCACAGAGCAGCCCAGACCCTCCTCTTCTCGGGTCCCTCTTCGGCTCTCTTGGCCCCTCCCTCCTGTCGAATGCCCCCACAGCAAGCAGCTTGCTGTGGGGCACCCAAGCTGAGACACAGCTCCCTGTGTCCATTCAGAAATGAAGCCCTGCCCTGACCCCATCCCTCGCTCCTCTGATTGGCTAGCTGACTTTGACTGACAGCAGTGGGAGACAATGGCGCCGCTGCTGTGTCACAACCAATCAGGAAGGAGAATCTGGATGGCTGACACACTTGTGGACATCACTGGACAGAGAGGGACCTCAGGTAAGTATCAGGGGGGCTGCTGCACACAGAAGGCTTTTTATCTTAATGCCTTTACAACCCCTTTAACTCTTTCCTGTGAAGACCACAAAACTGCATTGAGAGATCAAGAGCCAGCAGCAAAAATGATAAAAAGTGGGGGAAAACTGCTCTAAACCTAAACAATACAACAGCTGCTAACACTCAAAACAAAGTCCAAACAAAATACCAAAAAATAGTGTAGTGCTAAAATCTGTGCACTCTGTGATAGTGTAAAACCAAAGAGTGATAATTACAGAAAAATTAAGAGGGGTAACAAAATATCACCCCTAGTGAGTGAACACCTACAATCTTTAAATGTGCATACATAGACACATAAATATTAAGAAATAGTGATTGAAACAATGTCACATTGTCCTGTAAAAAGATAGTATTAAAACAATAATGTTGAAACAATATAGCAATGTCCAATAAGTGATCAAATCGTAAAGTCCAAAGGAGAATAAATATCTGAGGTTGCTTATATGACATCCACAAGATCTAGATGGATCTAAAAGCTTCACAGATGATATTCAAATGAAGAGATCAGACTCTTACCAGATTTGTTGGACACATCAACCCTACGGTGGTGTGTCATGCGAGCTTACAGCGCTTAACCTTCTGCGCTTAAGGGGACCGAACCAGACCGGATCCAAGCAATGAAGCTAGAAAAAGACCTTGTAATTGACCTAGTGATGCAATGAGCTTACATCGAAGCACCATCAATCCGAATTTCAATCACAGTGGGATGGCTCAGCAAGAATCCAAATGAGTAAAGAAAAAATACAAAAAGGAAAACGAAAAACACTCCGATAGTGCAGGTCAAAAAAATATTTTAAAATTTATTCACATCTTGTATGAACAACAGATGCGACGATAAAATGTGATCACTAGAAACATAAGAACAGCAATGTGGAAGGCACAAGATACACAGGCCCGAAGCATTTCGACTCGATGAGTCTTCAACTGAGATATGCCCCAGTTGAAGACCCATCGAGTCGAAGGGACCCATTGAGTCGAAGGGAAACAAAGAGGAAGTAAACCTATTAGGGTTTACTTCCTCTTAAATTGAGGAAAAGGACCTCCAAGGTAGTATTCTCAGGAATACTACCGGTAAATTGAGCCACACCAGAAAGGCAGAGGGAGATTAGGGAATTAAATAAGTGGCAGAAAGCTGGTGTAGTACGGAGGGGTTTGGGTTATAGGAGGACTGGGCCAAATTCTCAGTCGATAACTGATACTATAGAAGGGACGGACTGCACCTAAATCAGGAGGGTGCAGATCAGCTGGGAATGAAGATAGTTAAAGCCAAAAAGTTAGAGGGGTTTTTAAACAAGGTGATGAGGGGGAGGGTCCAGAGGTAGAGATAGTCAGCGCAGACCATATTCCAAAGGGAAGTATTGGGGGCATTAGTGGTAGGTTGACCACAGCACATAAACCCAAGGTAAGTATAGTAGCAAGTCCTAGTTGCAATCTCAGCACACTCAATAAGAGGATAATATGCGACCGGTCTAAACTACGTGGCATGTTCACCAATGCCAAGAGCCTGGTGGACAAGATGGGTGAACTAGAGATAATGTTGTACGAGGAGGATTTGGATTTTGTGGGAATTTCAGAGATCTGGTTCAACAGCTCTCATGATTGGCTGGCAAACATTCAAGGGTATACCCTTTATCGCAAGGATAGAGAGGGTAACAAAAGGGGTGGGGTATGCCTATATAGCAATAATAATGTACAAGTGAATGTGAGAGATGAGATCACTAAGGAAGCTAGGGAGGAGGTGGAATCCTTATGGGTAGCGCTCCAAAGGGATGAAGCTAAGGGGAAAATAATACTGGGAGTATGCTATAGGCCCCCTAACCTGAGGGAGGAACGGGAGACGGATCTCCTATCATTCCATAATTTGAATTAGCAACAAGGATGGGAAGTGTTATTATAACGGAGGATTTTACCTATCCAGACATAGACTGGGCAGAGGGAACCGCTCATTCATCTAAGGCTCGCCAGTTTCTAAATGTCTTGCAGGACAATTTTATGGGTCAGATGGTAGACGCACCAACTAGAAATAAAGCGTTACTGGATCTACTGATTACCAACAATACAGACCTGATTACGGATGTGGAAATACGGGGCAATTTAGGTAACGGCGATGACAGGTCAATTGGCTTCAGTATAAATCACACAAATAGGAAACATAAGGGGAATACAAAGACACTGAATTTCAAAATAGCCAACTTTCCTAAACTACAAGCCTTGCTAGAAGGCATAAATTGGGATAAAATCTTAGGAACAAAGAACACGGAGGAGAGATGGGTTTGCTTTAAGAGCATATTAAATAAGAGCATTAGCCAATGCATACCATTGGGTAATAAATTTAAAAAAGCGAACAAAAATCCTGGATGACTTAAATCCAAAGTAAAAATGCATATAAAAGCAGAAAAGGCCTTCAAAAAATAAAGAATGCAACAAGAAATGTAAGGGTGCAATAAGGATGGCTAAGATAGAACATGAAAGACACATAGCGGAGGAGAGCAAAAAAAAAATCCCAAGAAATTCTTTAAGTATGTAAACAGTAAAAAAGGGAGGACAGACCATATTGCCCCATAAAGAATGAGGAAGGACATCTGGTTAAAAAAGGATGGGGTGATGGTGAAGGTATTGAATTTATTCATCTCCTCAGTCTTCACGAGGGAATCAGGGGGCTTCAGTAACCAAAACTGCAGTGTTTATCCCCATGACATATCACAGGAAGCACCTCCATGGTTAAAAGAGGACAGAATTACAGTTAAACTTAGGAAACTTAACATTACTAAATCACCGGGACCAGATGGCTTGCATTTGAAGGTACTTAAGGAACTCAGTCAAGTAATTGCCAGACCATTTTTCCTAATTTTTACTGACAGTCTACTGACTGGAATGGTACCAGCTGATTGGAGAAAAGCCAATGTAGCACCAATATTTAAAAAAGGCCCAAAATACATCCCTGGGAATTACAGACCAGTTAGCCTAATATCAATAGTATGTAAACTCTTGGAGGGGATGATAAGGGACCATATACAAGATTTTAGTAATGAGAATGGTATCATCAGCAGTAATCAGCGTGGATTCATGAAGAATTGTTCTTGCCAAACCTATCTATTAACCTTCTATGAGGTGAGTTGCCATCTAGATAAAGGAAGGCCCATAGACGTGGTGTATTTGGACTTTGCAAAAGTTCCCTATAAACGTTTACTGTACAAAATAAGGTCCATTGGCATGGACCATAGGGGGAGTATATGGATTGAAAACTGGCTACAAGGGCATGTTCAGAGGATGGTGATAAATGGGGAGTACTCGGAATGGTCAGGGGTGGGTAGTGGGGTCCCCCAGGGTTCTGTGCTGGGGCCAATCCTATTTAATTTGTTCATAAACGACCTGGAGGATGGGGTAAACAGTTCAATCTCTGTATTTGCGGATGATACTAAGCTAAGCAGGGCAATAACTTCTCCGCAGGATGTGGAAACCTTTCAAAAAGATCTGAACAAATTAATGGGGTGGCTACATGGCAAATGAGGTTCAATGTAGAAAAAATGTAAAATAATGCATTTGGTGGCAAAAATATGAATGTATTCTATACACTGGGGTGAGAACCTCTGGGGGAATCTAGGATGGAAAAGGACCTGGCAATGCCAAGCTGCTGCTAATAAAGCAAACAGAATATTGGCATGCATTAAAAAGGGGATCAATTCCAAAGATAAAATGATAATTCTCCTGCTTACAAGACTCTGGTCCGGCCGCACCTGGAGTATGCTGTCCAGTTCTGGGCACCAGTCCTCAGGAAGGATGTACTGGAAATGGAGTACAAAGAAGGGCAACATAGCTAATAAAGGGTCTGGAGGATATTAGTTATGAGGAAAGGTTGTGAGCACTGAACTTATTCTCTCTGGCTTGAGACACTTGAGAATGGGATATGATTTCAATATACAAATACCATACTGGTAACCCCACAATAGGGATAAAACTTTTTGGCAGAAAGGAGTTTAACAAGACTTGTGGCCACTCATTAAAATTAGAAGAAAAGAGGTTTAACCTTAAACTACGTAGAGGGCTCTTTACTGTAAGAGCGGCAAGGATGTGGAATTCCCTTCCACAGTCGGTGGTCTCAGCGGGGGGGCATTGATAGTTTCAAGAAACTATTAGATAAGCACCTGAATGACACAACATACAGGGCTATACAATGTAATAGTGACATATAATCACACACATGGGTTGGACTTGAAGGACTTGTGTCTTTTTCCAACCTCACCTACTATGTAACTATGCAACTATGCGACCTGCAGCGGATGTCAGTGTTAACTTAAAGGGTAAGTTCACCTTTACAGAAAAATCTGTAATGTGAACTTACACTGGACCCCCTCCCCATCCCCCCTGGCTCCGCTCACCTGGAGTCCGGGGATAACCTACTCTGACACATCAGATAGCTCCTTTACTGGTCTGGGGATTAGAAATCCCCTCTGGTTAGTCTCCTAAATGTACCTCGTAAAGGTGCGTATAGGAGGCATTCTAATTGGTCGGTGCCATTTCAAATCCCCAGACCGGTAAGGTGGCTATCCAATGTGTCAGAACAGGCAATTGCAGGACTCCAGGTCAGCGGGACAGTAGCACCATGTAATCAGGTTGTTGTGCATTTCTTTAAAGTAGCACATGCAGATCTTTTGGTGTCCTCATTCAAATGAATGGGCAGAAACCACACTGCAACCTGATTTCATGTGAATCACACAGGAAAACAGTTAACCACTTAAGCCCTGGACCATTTGGCTGGCCAAAGACCAGAGCACTTTTTGCGATTCGGCACTGCATTGCCATAAAACTGACAATTGCACGGTCGTGTGACGTGGCTCCCAAACAAAATTAATGTCCTTTATTCCCTATAAATAGAGCTTTCTTTTAGTGGTATTTGATCACCTCTGCATTTATTTTTTGCGCTATAAACAAAAATAGAGCGACAATTTTGAAAAAAAAAACGCATTATTTTTTACTTTTTGCGATAATAAATATCCCCAAAAAATATATAAAAAACATTTTTTTTCCTCAGTTTAGGCTGATATGTATTCTTCTACATATTTTTGGTAAAAAAATAAAAATAAAATCACAATAAGCCTTAATTGATTGTTTTGTACAAAAGTTATAGCGTTTACAAAATAGGGGATAGTTTTATGGCATTTTTCATTATTATTATTATTTTTTTTTACTAGTAATGGCGGCGATCAGTGATTTTTATCAGGACTGCGACATTATGATGGACACATTGGACACTTTTGGCGCGATTTTGGGACCATTCACATTTATACAACGATCAGTGCAATTAAAAATGCATTGATTACTGTGTAAATGTGACTGGCAGTGAATGGGTTAACCACTAGGGGGCGCTGTAGGGGTTAAGTGTGTCCTAACTGTGGGGGGAGGGGCTGTGCGTGACACGACACTGCGATCAGTGTCAGTGTCATGAGGCAGAACGGGGCAATGCTTGTTTACATCAGTATTTTCCCTGTCTTCCTTTCCGTGAGACGATCGTGGGAGCCGCGATCATGTTCATGGAGTTCCCGGGGGGTGGGCACGCACCTGCAATCCGCCACTTAGGCTGGGTTCACACTGCTGCGGGGGGAGATCCGGATGTGATTCGCACTGCAAATCACATCCGATCTCCGTAGCGATGCGAGTTCAGCCATACAGATAGCATGGCTGAATTCGCATCGCTCCCGCAGCAAACTCGCACGGGACCCTTTTTTTGGTCCGCAACAGAATCGGATCGCATGGGGGTTCACACCATGCGATCCGATTCCTGTGCGAGTCGGCAGATCGCACTGCGATATGCGGACGGATCTGGGGGTGTCATTAACATACCATTGACACTCCCAGCCGTCCGCATAGGGCAGTGTGAACTGCCGGCGGGAGTAATGCGATGCGGGAAAACGCTGCGGATTCGCGGCGTTCCCGCATCGCAGCGGTGTGAACCCGGCCTTAAAGCGCAAGGTACAGGTATGTTAATCTGCCTGAACGTGCCCTTCTGCTGCAGTATATCACCGTGAAACGGTCGGGAAGCGGTTAATGTAAATACAAAATATCTTTATTAAAAAATAAAAAAAACACATAAATAAATACTGTTCTTTTACAACGTTGTCTTTTTCTATTGGTGGAAGAAGGATATTTATATATATGTGTGTGATTATTTACACTATTTTCTTTCAGTATTTGACATTTATAAAGATATTTTGTATTTACAAGTATAACTAACTGAAAAACTTTTTTTTAAATTATGGATTGGTTGGAGAGGTATTAAAACACCCATTCATTTTTTTTTTTTTTTTTTTTTTTTTGCTGTCTGTGTCCCCGTTAAATTCCCCCTCTCTATTAGTCCTGTTTACCATTCTCATTGAAAGTGAAAGAAAAAAAGAAAATCCCAAATGTTGGGCTGTCCCCAGAACAGTAATAGAGAGGACATTTTCCAATGGGGACACTAGTTCTGGTAACCTGGGGGACTCCAAGAGATTCTCTTAATTTGCAGGGATTTCCTCTCACTTCCTGTTTTGGCTATGGGACAGGAAATGAAAGTAAATCTCCCCAATGAGACACAGATGGAAAAAAAAAAAACCTGATGGGGTTCTAACCCTCTATTACTTTATCCAACAGGAAAAATAACGTTTTGCCTTTAGCTACACTTTCAAGCAGCCTTTCTCAACCCTTTTCAACACAGAGGAACCCTTGAAATAACTTTCCAGTCTCAGAAACCCCTGCTAAAAATGATGGTCAGTGGGAAGAATGCTCCCTACACTTGTGGTCACTGGGATGAATTACCCCCCTTATAGATAGCTAAAAAGATGAATAATATCAGTGGGAACGTGTCAGTGGGAGGATATCTCTAAAAATAATTGTGAAAAAGTAAAGTATCCCCACTACATATGGCAGATGTTCTAACAAGTGATTGGACCATTGCCAAATGCATGTACACTGTGTTATGTTTGGAGTGATTGGGAGGTGTTTTGCAGCAAATGATGTATATGATTGTTTATACACAAAAAAGTCTCTGAAAATCTGAGGAAATTACAAGAAAAAATAGATTTTACTACATGTAATGGGGTGGATTTACTAAAGGCACAGCGACTGTGCACTCTGCAAGGGAAGTTGCTCCAGAGCTTAGTAAATGAGGGGGAGATCTGCTGACTTCCACCATCCAATCATGTGCAAGCAAAAATGCTGCTTTTTTTTCCTTGCATGTGATTGGGTATTCTTTGTAACGTGAAGCTTTACCTCATTTACTAAGCTCTGGTGCAACTGGAGCAGTCACTGCATGAATGTGCAATTGCCAGTTAACCACTTGCCTGCTGGGCACGTTTACCCCCTTCCTGGCCAAGCCAATTTTCAGCTTTCAGCGTTGTCACATTTTGAATGACAATTGCGCTTTCATGCAACGCTGTACCCATATGAAATTGCTACCATTTATTTCACACCAATAGTACTTTCTTTTGGTGGTGATTAATCACCACTGGGTTTTTTATTTTTTTGCTAAATAAATGAAAATAGACCAAAAATGTAAAAAAAAAAAAAAAAAAAAATAGTTTTTCATAGTTTGTTATAACATTTTGTAAACGGGTAATTTTTCTCCTTCACTGATGGGCACTGATGAGGCAGCACTGATGGACACTGATGAGGCGGCACTGATGGGCACTGGTAGGCAGCACTGATAGGTGACACTAATGAGAAGGCACCGATTGGCAGCACTGATTGGCAGCATTGGTGGGCACTGATTGGCAGCACTGGTGGGCACTGATTGACATCACTGGCAGGCACTAATTGGCATCACTGGTAGGCACTGATTGTCAGCACTGGTGGGCACTGATTGGCATCACTGGCAGGCACTGACTGGCCACATTGGTGGGCACTGATTGGCAGCACGGGTGGGCACTGATTGGCCACATTGGTGGGTACTGATTGGCAGCCCTGGTGGGCACTGATTGGCCACATTGGTGGGCACTGATTGGCAGTATTGATGGGCACTGTTGGGACTGCACTGATAATCAGGACACTTATGCTCAGTGCCCTGATTATTAGTGTAGGTGTCCCTTTTACAACAGCCGGTTATCAGCTCTCTTCTTCTCACACTGTCAGGGTGAAGAAAGGAATGCTGATAACCAGCTTGTGTTTACATTGTGATCACCTGTCATTGAGCACTGCTGATCACATAGAAAAGGACCACTGTGATTGGCTCTTTACCTCAATCTGTGATCAGCCATGTCATAAGGACACAGCGTTCACAGAGCGCACCGACCGCGATCGCAGGAGGGTGCTGTGTGACTGGATGACCGCGCTGTACCTGTCATTTGGCTATAGTGTGGTCAGCAAGTGATTAAAGTGGCACAGTGCTGAATAGCAAAAAATAGCCTGGTCATGAAGGGGGCAAAATCTTGTGGAGCTGAAGTAAATATTGCAATAATCCACTAATGTGTAAACATACACTATACTCTCCTGTATAGGCTCATCACACACATCCCAATCTGACCATACAACCTCTGTACAATCATCCTTAGATCTGCCAGAACTCTGGACTATGAGGACCTACTAGACTAGTCAATGTGTGCCAGGCTGAGCCCTCACTACATACACGATGGTGGATGGGAAGGAGACTGTGTCCTGTGATGACAGCTCCATCTGATAGGCACAGCAAAGTCCAGCCCGAGTCACACAGTCAGGGGTCTTCTATAAGAACAGCCCACTGATCCCCTTGTAATGTGATATTAATCAACTCCATCGCTTCTATCGTGACATCACAAAGAACACCCACCGCTCCCATCTGCATGCAGCACGTACCTGTTGGCTCCGGTGACTACAACAACCTTCCTCATCGCGGTGACAACACGTTCCCCACTGTCACATACAAATATGACTTGTAAGCCCACCTTTGTGACTAAGGGAGGGACTATGGGCGGGATCACCCGTACGAGAAGCGCCTCATCCAATCCCTGGCTGGGTCCCTCCCATTTCACAAGAGGCTCTTCCTTTACGATGAATGAGATCGCGAAAGCCTCTGCTTCAGTGGGCGTGACCGGTGCTGCACGCCAGCGCGTTTATGAGGAGAGAATCGCACGATGGGCGTGGTTTAGTATGGTAATCGGATGTGGGAGGATTCTGTGGGTGAAGGCGGGAGAGCTGTGGCTTTACAGTTGCCTACTGCCTTATTTGTAGTCGCAGAAAATGTGGGCGTGGTTTGTGTTGTATGTCGTAAGGTGAACTATGGAAGGCGGCTAGTTATATGCTGTAATACCCTCTCCTCCACAAGGGGCAGAGCTCTGTGTGAGGGGACTTACAGCAAACCCTGCACAAGGGAACTCACCGCAGTCTGCAGGAGGCTATAGAACAGGAATCTTCAAACTGCGGCTCTCTAGCTGTTGCGGAACTACAAATCCCATGAGGCATTGTAAAACTCTGACCATCACAGACATGACTAGGCATGATGGGAATTGTAGTTCCTGAACTACTGGGGGCTGTAGTTTGAAGACACCTGCTGTAGAATAGTCTGGAGCAGGAGAAGCATTCGATTCCTTATGGAAGGAGTCATATACTGAACTGTCGGGTGTAGAATACATTCACACCTGAGCGTCGTGTTTTCAATCGTTTTCTCTAGTGTTTTTCAGGCTTTGTTTGGAGCAGAATTGCACGTTTTTGCAGCTTTTATCAGGCGTTTTTCAACTGATGCTTCATGTACACTGGGCTTAACGAGGAAGTAAACCTGATGGTTTTACTTCCTCTTTGTCTCCCTGCAATGGTAAAGCATAATGGACTACTAAGCATCGCATAGTAGCCCATTATGTGTCACTTACCTGACACAGGGGTCAGAGATGTCACCGCTGTCCCCTCTTTCACGGAGCACCCATCTTCTTCCAGGTATCGCTGCTCTGGCCACTCACAGCGCCGGAGCAGCGATGATGTCACGCATGCACATGGGAGCCGACACTAACGGCACATCGCCGCTAGCAGTGGCATGCTCAGTGCACCTGCATGCCGCTGTCTACGGTGCATGCATCATAGACAGCGGTGCTTGTCTTTTTGTAAATATCTCCTAAACCGTGTAGGTATAGGAGATATTTATTGGACCTAAAGGTAAGCCTTAATCTAGGCTTACCTGTAGGTCAAAGTGGTTTGTAAGGGTTTACAACCATTTTAAAAAACGTTACTTCTACAGGAGTTTTGTGTTCTGCCTGTAGAAGCAGCTCAATGGTTTCCTAGGTGTCCATGTACATTTTCATGCTATGTTTATGTAGCGCCGGCTCCTGAAGAGCGCGCGCTATGTTTTTTTGAAAGTTAATGTTACACCTAAACTGCAGTTTGGTTTGGGTATAATTATTCCAAATTTGGACCTCAGCATCAGTCTGACTGGACTATAGGGTGTTCAGCCTGGCCATAGGGGGCACTGTCTCTTCTGGCAAGCATGGAACCACAGTCTGGTTGGGTGCTTTAAGGTTACCTTCTCTCGGAGCTAGCTCAGTGGGAGAGAAATAATGGCATCACAAGCGATTCAAATCGCCTAGGTGTGAATGGAGTCTCACACTTGAGCTTCGCGTTTCGGGCAATTTCCAGACTGCTTTCACACCTCTGCGTTTTGAATTGTGGGCCGATTGGCTGCGATTCTGCCCGCAATTTCAAGGCACCCAGGTGTGAATGACAAATCACAGAACACACATTTGGGATGCCATTCATTTGAATGCACCTAAAATCATGGCGCAGTTCTGCAATATATTGCACTGCAAATTTTGAAAACACGCATGTCACCCAAAAGTAACTCCTGAACTTTTTTGAGGACCCATTTATACCTCAGCGTTTTGTAGCTTGTAGCTCTGAAATGCAGGAGTAGAAACATATCAATTATTCTCCATGGAGACATTTCACATTTCCACTCCAAGTCACCCGAAGACAAACGCCTGAAGCTCATAAAAGTTCTGGGCTTTTTTTTTGCAGCTCAAATAAGGCAGATTTGTGCATTTTTATTCCCATAGAAATTAATTGAAACTTTTTGCATTTGTGTGTTTTTTCACAGGTTTTTGCGTGATTTTATGTTCAAATGAAAAAATTTAAATGTGGGGGCACTCGACAGGAGGGAGGGGCAAGGATCAGTGAAGAGGGACCTGAGAAGAGGAGGAACCGGGCTGCTCTGTTCAAAACCAACAGAGGAGGTAAATATGACATATTTGTTATTTTTTAAAAACTAGACTTTACAATCACTATAAACACGCATTTCTGCATTGTAGCGCAGCACATTTCCATAGGCAGGTGTGTTGAGATCCTATTTAGAATGAATTGCATTTGATGTGTGTTGCAGTAAAGTGCAATGCAACATGTTTTACCTCATAAAGATGCTCTAAATGGGTCCTTAAAGTGGTTGTAAGCCCTAATGCCCCGTACACACGAGAGGACTTATGTCCGACAGACTTCCAAAGGAGTTCCGCCGGAGTTCCGACGGAGTTCTGACAGACTTTTCGGCCGAACGGACTTGGCCACACACGATCACACTAAACTCCGACGGATTCGAACGTGATGACGTACGACCTGACTCGAATAAGGAAGTTCATAGCCAGTAGCCAATAGCTGCCCTAGCGTCGGTTTTAGTCCGTGGGAGTAGCATACACACGAGCGGAGTTTTCGAAGGGGACCGGGTCCGGCGGAGTTCCTTCGGGAAAATTTGAAGCATGCTTCATTTCTAAAGTCCGTCAGACTTTGGCGAATCAAAAGTCCGTTGCAGCCCACACACGATCGGATAGTCTGACGGACTCGGTCCTTCGGACTTTGGATGTTGAAAAGTCCGCTCGTGTGTACGGGCATTACAGACCACTTTTACTTACAGGTAAGCCTAGATTAAGGCTTACCTGTAGGTGCAAGAAATATCTCCTAAACCTACACCAGGAATCTTCAAACTACGGCTCTCCAGCTGTTGTGGAACTACACATCCCATGAGGCATTGTAAAATGCTGACATTCACAGACATGACTAGGCATGATGAGAATTGTAGTTCCTGAACAACTGGAGGGCCGTAGTTTGAAGACCCATGACCTACACAGTTTAGGAGATATTTGCAAAAGACAGGCACTGCTGTCTATGGCGCATGCCTGATGATCAGTGCCCTGATTACATCCCTAGATGTCCCCCGTGAGGAGATGCCGCTGTTCGGCTCTCCTCTCCTCACACTCTGTCAGTGGGAGGCGGGTTTACATGTGACCGGGTGTGATTGGACACGTTGAGCCTCCTGGGCTTTTTGCAAATGTTCCTTAAAGTGGAAGTAAACTCCCCTATCGTTTTCAGCCAAGGAAGCTGCCATCTTTGCCTCTGTTTAATCTTCAATTGCTATGGTGCTGCACATGTGATTCGTTATGACACCAGCCATTGGATGGTTTGATAGTTTGGCTGAGAGCACAGCCAATGTGCAGTTAGCATTCCCGGCATGCCTTTTTTTTTAACTGTTTAAATTGATTGGTTTACTTCCACTTTAACTAGTGGCATCCCAGTTCGGATCCTCTCCTGCATTTGGGAGACATATTCAAGAACACTCTTATGCTGAATAGGTTCACTTTCCCATTCCTCTTTAACAAAGTCCAGTAGTCTGCGAAGTCTCCGCCCATATACCAATTCAAAGGGCAAAAACCCAGTGGAGGCTTGGGGCACTTCCCGGATAGCAAACAGGAGAGCTGGTAACAGGCAGTCCCAATCTTTCCCATCCCTTTGTACCACTCTCTTGAGCATAGACTTAAGGGTCTTATTAAAATGTTCTACCAACCCATCTGTTTGAATTATCTTAGAATTAGAAGGAACTGCTCAGATGATCACGTCTTCAAGAAGGAGGCAGATTCTTTGAGAATACGGCTCTTCGAGCGTGGTTACTCAAACACCTGCCTTAAGAAGGCCTTTAGAAGAGCTTGCGGTAGAAGTAGAAAGGACTTACTGTATAATCCTTCCTCGAAAAGTAGGAAGGTGAATCCAATTCCTATCGTTACAACCTACTCTAACCAGTCGCATAAAGTTCAGGTCATAGTGCGTAAGTTCTGGCATGTCCTGACGATGGACCCCATTATTGGTCCATCTGTTTCTAAAACTCCTTCGTTTACCTTTAGGAAAGCCAGATCTTTACGTGATCAGTTAATATCCAGTGAATTCAAGGGTGAGAATCATAAAGACCAATGTAGACGCTTTGGCACGTTTACATGTGGTGGTTGCGGCTATTGCCGCTTTATGAACACCACTAGTGATGGACAAACTTCAGACGGGACGTTTCGCGAAACGCGAACGCGGCCGATAGTTCGCGAACCGCAACGTTCGCGGCGGGCCCCATTGACTTCAATGGGAGGCGAACTTTACAAACCTACAGGTCAAATTTACAGCCACAAAATAATTACTAGCTGTGCACACATAGTCCCACCACATGGCCAATGACATAACACATGTATGAGGTGAATCTGGGATCGACAACTACAAGCATTCTTTTTTTATATGTGAAATTCTGACAATTCAGAACTCACATAGCGCAAGAAGGCAATGGAGGAGAGGGAAGGTCAGGGTAGGCTAAGAAGAGGGTGCAGGGGATGATCACCAGCACCGTGATATAGAGCACTGACACCTGCACCGTGATAGAGTGATCTGACACCAACACCGTGATAGAGAGCACTGACATCAGCAGCGTGACATAAAGCACTGACACCAGCACCGTGATATACAGCACTGACACCTGCACCGTTATAGAGTGATCTGACACCAGCACCGTGATAGAGAGCACTGACATCAGCAGCGTGACATAAAGCACTGACACCAGCACCGTGATATACAGCACTGACACCTGCACCGTGATAGAGTGATCTGACACCAGCACCCTGATAGAGAGCACTGACATCAGCAGCGTGACATAAAGCACTGACACCAGCACCGTGATATACAGCACTGGCACCTGCACCGTGATAGAGTGATCTGACACCAGCACCGTGATAGAGAGCACTGACATCAGCAGCGTGACATAAAGCACTGACACCAGCACCGTGATATACAGCACTGACACCTGCACCGTAAGCAGCACCAGGAGGAAGTCAGCATAGCACAGGGATGGTGGGAGCCCCTCATAATAAGCAGCCACAGGAGGAAGTCATCATAGCACAGGGATGGTGGGAGCCCCTCATAATGAGCATAGCACAGGGATGGTGGGAGCCCCTCATAATATGCACAGCAGAGGTACAGACCCAGGAGGAAGTCAGCACAGCACAGGGACAGGGATGGTGGGATCCCCTCATAATGAGCATAGCACAGGGATGGTGGGAGCCCCTCATAATGAGCATAGCACAGGGATGGTGGGAGCCCCTCATAATAAGCAGCCCCAGGAGGAAGTCAGCATAGCACAGGGATGGTGGGAGCCCCTCATAATGAGCATAGCGCAGGGATGGTGGGAGCCCCTCATAATATGCACAGCAGAGGTACAGCCCCAGGAGGAAGTCAGCACAGCACAGGGATGATGGGAGCCCCTCCTAATGAGCATAGCACAGGGATGGTGGGAGCCCCTCATAATGAGCATAGCACAGGGATGGTGGGAGCCCCTGATAATATGCACAGCAGAGGTACAGACCCAGGAGGAAGTCAGCACAGCACAGGGATGGTGGGAGCCCCTCATAATGAGCATAGCACCGGGATGGTGGGAGCCCCTCATAATGAGTATAGCACAGGGATGGTGGGAGCCCCTCATAATATGCACAGCAGAGGTACAGCCCCAGGAGGAAGTCAGCACAGGGATGGTGGGAGCCCCTCATAATAAGCAGCCCCTCATAATAAGAAACCGCTCAATCTCTTCAAACAGGAGGGTACGGGCATATAGTACGGTGTGCTTTTTTTGTACAAGGAAGTGAGCCAAATGAAGAAAGAAGGTCTGTGTGCTCGATTAAAAAAATCGTTTATAGACATATACATGGTCTACTGGTCACATGTGTTGAATTCCTCCGAGATCCATGCCTCATTCATTTTTAGAAATGTGAGGTAGTTAACACTGTCGTGAGCTAGGCGAGTACGCATATCGGTCACGATCCCCCCTGCTGCGCTGAACGTCCTTTCGGACAGGACACTGGATGAGGGGCAAGCCAACAGTTCGATTGCAAATTGGGCAAGCTCTGGCCAGAGGTCAAGCCTGCCCACCCAGTAGTCCAGGGGTTCATCACTCCTCAGAGCGTCCACATCGGCCGTTAACCCGATGTAGTCGGACACCTGACAGTCTAGGTGTTCCCTGATGCTGGATCCAGATGACACCTGTCGATGGGTCACCTCTTCTTGCAGGCGCTGTTGGATTAGTACCCGCATCTCCTTCTCTGGGAGTGGGAATTGCTCCTCTGCCAGCGCACGCAAAAGCAGAATGCAGCATTTCTCGAAGCAAGGCCTGGAAGTGCTCCATTCTGCTAGCCCTCTGTGACGGCGGCAACATTTCCGCCATTTTGTGTTTGTACTGGGGTTCTAAGTACGTTGCCACCCAGTACTGGTCCTTGACCCTTATTCTTTTTATACGGGGGTCCCTATTAAAACACTGGAGCATGAAGGCCCCATTTGCACTAAACTGGAAGCGGTGTGGTGGCCTGGCTCCTGCTCATCATCCAGGATAATGTCGTCCTCTTCATTCTCCTCTCCCCATCCACACACAACAACAGGGATCCCAGAAAGGTTTAAAGCATGCTCTTCTTGCTCCTCCTCCTCCGCCCCGGCACCATCCTCCTCTGACTCCTCTTCAGACTCCTGTTGTTCACTTGTCTCAGATAGAGTAGCCCCCCCTGGGAATTCATCCAGCATTGCGACTTCCTCATCTTCCCACTCCTGCTCCTCCACAGCTTGATCAATGACACAACGCAATGCACGCTCCATAAGGCACCATGTCACTGATGGCGCCATGGCTGCGACTGACCAGTTTGGTGATCTCCTCAAATGGCCGCAGAAGTCTGCATGCGTCGCGCATGAGCAGCCACTGGCGCGGTGAAAAAAACCCCAGCTCCCCAGAACCTGTTCTGCCGCAGAGTTCATACAGGTAGACATTAACTGCACGTTTCTGCTGGAGCAGCCTATAAAGCATATAGAAGGTTGAGTTCCATCGCGTCGGGCAATCACAAATAAGACGTCTGACCGGCAGATTGTGTCGCCGCTGAAAGTCAGCAAGGCGAGCCATGGTCGTGTAAGATCTTCTGAAATGGGCCGAGATTTTCCTTGCCTGCCGCAAGATGTTCTGGACCCCAGGGTATTTGACAACGAATCGCTGCACGACCAAGTTTAAGACATGTGGCATGCATGGCACGTGCGTAATTTTGCCCTGTTTCAATGCGCTAAGCAGATTGACACCACTTTACCAACTGTAAAATTGAGCGGTGTTAGCCACTGATCTGCCTGTGAACGCAAAGCTGAAAGGAGTGCCGGGCCAGTGTGACTCTTGGCTTCCAGGCACGTCGAATAGGTTCTGGGGAGCTTGGGCGGCGCAGCGGAAGAGACGCTAGCAGTGGAAAAGGAGGAGTCAGCCGAGGAGGATGGAGTAGGAGGAGGAGGAGAAGAAGAGCCAGGCCTGCATGCAATCCGTGGCGGTAAAACCAAATCTACACGGGTGCCACGGGTTACATGCTTGACGGCCGTCAGAAGGTTCACCCAGTGGGTAGTAAAAGTGATATACCTTCCCTGCCCGTGTTTGCTAGACCACGTGTCTGTGGTCAGATGTATCTTGACACAGACACTGTGTGCCAGAGATACATTCACTTGCCACTGAATATGGCCATATAGCTCTGGGATGCCCTTATGTGAGAAATACTTCCTTCCTGGGACCTTCCATTGTGGTGTTCCACAAATTTTCGAAAGGACTCCGAGTCCACCAGTTTATATGGCAGTAGTTGGCGGGCTATCAGTTCTGACAAGCCAGCCGTCAACCGTTGAGCAAGAGGGTTATCCGGCGTCATCATTTTTTTACGCTCGAACATTAGGCCCACGGAAGACTGCCTTTTTGCAGAAAAACGCAAGCTTGGCGTGATGGAAGGTGGAGTGGAGGACAATTGTGAGGAGAGAGGCGAAAGAGAAGTAGAAGACGAGGCTGGACGCTGAGAGCCTGCAGTGTGGCTTTGTGTGTTCCGTTGCTTCCACTGGGCTCGGTGATGGCTGCTCATGTGCTTTCTTAAGGCGGTCGTCCCTAGGTGAGTGTTGGGTTTACCGCGACTAATGCGTTGACTGCAAAGATTGCAGATGGCAACACTATTGTCAGCAGCGGACACGTTAAAAAAAGCCCACACTGCGAAGCCATGTGCCGGCGTCCTGGGAGCGCAAGATGTGACCGTACATGGTCGATGACTCGCTCCTGATACATTAGCAGTCTGCTTTGTCCCTTCTGTGCAATGTAAGTTATTCCTGCTTCTCCTCCCTATCTGCTGGTCCTTATCTCCTTCTGAACTCCCCTCCTCTTCCTCTCTTGTGGGCACCCACGTGACATCACTAGACACGTCATCATCGACGTCACCTTCCCCACTGCTATAAATAGAGATCTCGGAGTAGGCAGCAACAACGGGGACCAACCTCCTCCTTGGGCTGATCTGGGTACTGTCGTCAGACTGCTGAGTGGCGGTTGTTGCTACCTCCTCTTCCTGATCCAATGCCAAGAGTGGCTGCGCATCAGAAATGTCTTGATATGGATCGGAAAATAATTCCTGTGACTCAAGCGGAAGGTATGTGGTGGTGGTGGTGGTGTTGGTGGTAGTGTCTTTGGGGGTGCGCATAGCAGAGAGTGAAGAAGAGGGTGCAGATCGAGAGGATGAGGAGGGTGCAGAAGAGTAAGGCTGAGTGAGCCACTCAACCAATTCTGGTGCTTCCTTTGACGTAATCGTATGCACCTTCTGCAATTTCCCACTTTGGCTAAAGCCTGTTGCTCCTGCCCTACCCCTACCACCCCCGCGGAAGGGCCTGCCTCTTCCTCTGCCTGTCATTTTTTAAATGACCCTGTGACAAAACTCTCTACAGAAGTGCAGTATGTATGTGGAAGAAGGTATATAACACCCCGCTTCAATCTGTTGTTTTTGGGGGCCACTGGTCTATCACACCAGTTACAATACTTTTGGATTGCATTTGCCACTCTTTGTAGTATCGCTGCAGAACCGCTCAGCAGTCACAATGCTGCACAGTGGAAACGCACTATACTATGCTTTCTATATGTGCAAGTATTTTATACGTGTATTACACAACTTTATACTGCACACCAAATAGTACACCTATACCAGTCCTTAAGGACCTTTGTGGAACTAGTAGGTTGTGATTAGCAGACTGTACCTCAGTCCTTATACTGATAAAGGACTGCTGCAGAATAGGGCAGCAGTCATCAGTAGTGCACCTCAACCCTATATATTGTAGACCTATACCAGTCCTTAAGGATTAGCAGACTGTACCTCACTCAACCCTATATACTGTAGTACGCTATACCTTACCAGTCCTTAGAAGGACCTTTGTGGAACTAGTAGGTTGTGATTAGCAGACTGTACCTCACTCAACCCTATATACTGTAGTACACTATACCTTACCAGTCCTTATAAGGACCCTTGTGGAACTAGTATGTTGTGATTAGCAGACTGTACCTCAGTCCCTATACTGATAAAGGACTGCTGCAGAATAGGGCAGCAGTCAGCAGTAGTGCACCTCAACCCTATATATTGTAGACCTATACCAGTCCTTAAGGATTAGCAGACTGTACCTCACTCAACCCTATATACTGTAGTACGCTATACCTTACCAGTCCTTAGAAGGACCTTTGTGGAACTAGTAGGTTGTGATTAGCAGACTGTACCTCTCTCAACCCTATATACTGTAGTACACTATAACTTACCAGTCCTTATAAGGACCTTTGTGGAACTAGTAGGTTGTGATTAGCAGACTGTACCTCAGTCCCTATACTCATAAAGGACTACTGCAGCAGAAGGGCAGCAGTCAAGTATAATATTCTTTCTATATTTAGAAGAAAGAATATTATACATGTACAACCCTATTACCATACCAGTCCTGAAAAGGACCTTTGTGTACCTAATAGTAAAAGCTAATGATTAAACTGACTGTCCCTCTCTGCAGCACACAGCATCCTGTCTGTCCCTATCTGCACTGACAAAAGACAATCTGCTGCAACAATTACTTGAATAGCAGTGCCTCAAACCCAAATCCTGAACTACACCTACACCATACCAGTCCTTAAAAGGACTTTTGTGGACCTAATAGCTAGCGATTTGGGTCACTGCAGTCTCTCCCTGCTCCACACAGCAACCTCTCCCTATAGTGACAGTAGAAAGAATGTAAAATGGCCGCCGGATCGGGTCTATTTATAAGTTAGGGGGAATGTCCAAGTGTCCATGTGCTGTAATGTCTCAATTGGCTGTCCTGTACCCCATGATGGATGTGTTGAACAGCAGCAATAGTCCACCGATCGGGCGGACCGCGAACAGCCGAAATTCGCCACGAACCGACCACCGGGTGAACCGTTTGGCCATCCCTAAACACCACCACTAACTTGATACTTCCCAATGGTGAGCGTTATAGACCTTGCCATTATGCCAATTGTAAAATGGCAGGTGTTGTTTACCTCCTTCCATGTAGTTGTAACTGCTTTTATGTAGGGAAAACTATCCAGGAGTTTTGGAAGAGGGGTTATCGCCATTTGATTTCTCTACAATCATGCACTCCCACCCTCCCTTTGGGGAGACATGTTACCGCTGTTCACGCTGGAGTATGTCCCAAAGTCTCCTTTGTTATTCTGGACCGTGTCCATTTCGAAATGCGGGTGATGACCCTAATCGTACGCTGCTCCAGCGTGAACAGTGTTGGATTTTTTGTTTGAAGGCCACCTTCCCTCCCGGCCTGAATGGCACTCTATCATTTAGACCATTTTTGGAGGGCTTTTCTTCAGGAGGGAGTGAATGGGAGCCTCTAAATGAGTAAAAATTCCTCTTTTACCCTTTTTTTTTTCACATTTATCATTTTATTTTATTTTATTTTAATTTTATTTTTATTTTCATTTCACACCCATTTTTGTTTCGTTCCCACGCGCATATGTCCATGACGATGGCATATCTCCATATCTCCATGACGATGGCAGGCTTGCGTGCCACGCCGTACGTATCACCACAACTATGGCGGGCCTGTGCGCCTGATCTATTGACGCTGTGCGCGTTACTATAACGACGGCTGGCTTGATCTTTGCTTCGCGCCGTGACTCTTGGTACCGCCCCTCCTCTCTTTTCACTGATTGTTCCGTCACATGGGACCATTCTCCAGACCCGCCCTACCTCAATCACTGGCATTATTTAGTCCGGGCTCAGTCTCTGAAGGTTCAGGACGTGAGCCCGGCGTAATCATTTGAAATGGATGCTGTAAGTTACCCTATATATATATATATATATATTCTTTCATGTATGTGCTCATGGAATCATATCTGGATGTATGTGGAACTGACCCACTTATATTTTTTGAGGATCTCCAGTGACCAAAGGAGCCATTAGGCCGCCCCACTGGTCCTGGGGCCACCCTTCTCTCTCTGCCATCATCTCAAATGTAGGCAGAAATGCAGATTCATCGTCACTCAGGGACAACTTCTGCAGAAAATGGCTTGCCCTTACGGTCACCTGGTTGCCAGGGGTAACGGCCGCTTGTTCATGGCCCTGCGAAGGCCGCTGCACTGCTTCTTTTAAGGCAGTCATCTGAGCCTACATAGCTCCTTGCTGGGTCGCTTGCAGGGCTGCCCACAAACAGGCGAGTATTTTCTTACTGCAGAGCCAGCGCCTCTTTGTGGTGCATTTGTTGTACCTCCAGCTGGGTTGCTAAGTGCTGATTAGATTCCTCATGGCGAGTCTGCACTGCATATTAGCCAAGGACAGCTGTTTAATTAGCTCCTCCGTTGTTTCAGCTTTCAGCATTTGTGTGGCTTTAACCCAGGACATAAATCCACTGTACTGTCCCTTTAAATGTCAGTTTAAAGTGGTTGTAAAGGGATTTTTTTTAAAATAACAAACATTTTATACTTACCTCCATTGTGCAGCTTGTTTTAATCCTGGGGTCCCTCGGCGGCTGTCTCGGCTTCCCCCCGTAAGTACTTCTCACGTTCATGCGAGCTCCCTCGCATGGTGAGAAGTACTTGTGGGTGCGCTCCCGTGATACAGCCAGCGGCTATAGCCGCTTACTGTATCACTTGGCCCTGCCCCTCGGTTCACCACATCATTGGATGTGTTTGACTGCAGCGCGAGCCAGTGGCTGCACTGCTTTCAATCCATGCACTCTAGCCAATCAGAGGCCAGGCTGAGTGGTGAAGAGGATGTCGGAGGCGAGCACAGGACTTTCGAGGGGTCAGGTAAGTAAAATGGAGGGGCTGGGGAGGCCGGCACTGTCAGATGTTTTTTCACCTTAATGCATAGAATGCATTAAGGTGAAAAAATGTTTACCTTTACAACACCTTTAAGTCCAATGCAAAAAAATAGCAGGAAAAATGCCTGTTACTTTGTCCTGCCCGCATTATCCACCACTTGTAAAGTTCGGGGAACCAGCTAGATCGCAGGACATAGGCTTTTCACTCAAAAGGAGGTTTATTGAACTTAAATAGCTTTACAGCAGCCACAACAGAAGAAAGAGATTTCAGTCTCACCAACTTGCAAAGTCCAGAATTGCTATCACAGTCAAACAGTCCTCGGTTTCTGTTTCAGGTAGTTTCCTCTGCCAGGAGGCTTCCAGGCAGGACACTACTATTCACTTTTGGGGCTGCAAACAAAAACACCATGCACCATCCACAATCTCCACTACACTCCTCCACACCCATCTACAACTTCCTGTCTTGTTTTAAACCCACTTCCTCTGACAGGTGAGTTAACCCTTTTTGTTCCCATAAAGGGACCACAGTCCAAACAGAGGGGAAACATAGCATCCTTCCAGGACCCAGCCACTGTCCTGTAAAAAAAAAAAAAAAAAAATATATATATATATATATATATATATATATACATTGCAGTCAGTGTAGAAAATATATACAGTGCAGGCAGTGTAATATATTAATATATATATATATATATATATATATATATATATATATACAGTACAGACCAAAAGTTTGGACACACCTTCTCATTCAAAGAGTTTTCTTTATTTTCATGACTATGAAAATTGTAGATTCACACTGAAGGCATCAAAACTATGAATTAACACATGTGGAATATATACTGAGCAAAAAAGTGTGAAACAACTGAAAATATGTCTTATATTCTAAGTTCTTCAAAGTAGCCACCCTTTACTTTGATTACTGCTCCGCACACTCTTGGTATTCTGTTGCTGTGCTTCAAGAGGTAGTCACCTGAAATGGTTTTCACTTCACAGGTATGCCCTGTCAGGTTTAGTAAGTGGGATTTCAAGCCTTATAAATGGGGTTGAGACCATCAGTTGTGTTGTGCAGGAGGTGGATACAGTACACAGTTGATAGTGCTACCGAATAGACTGTTAGAATTTGTATTATGGCAAGAAAAAAGCAGCTAAGTAAAGAAAAACGAGTGGCCATCATTACTTTAAGAAATGAAGGCCAGTCAGTCCGAACAATTGGGAAAACTTTGAGAGTGTCCCCAAGTGCAGTGGCAAAAACCATCAAGTGCTACAAAGAAACTGGCTCATATGAGGACCGCCCCAGGAAAGGAAGACCAACAGTCACCTCTGCTGCGGACGATAAGTTCATCCGAGTCACCAGCCTCAGAAATCGCAGGTTAACAGCAGCTCAGATTAGAGAACAGGTCACACAGAGTTCTAGCAGCAGACACATCTCTAGAACAACTCTTAAGAGGAGACTGTGTGATTCAGGCCTTCATGGTAAAATAGCTGCTAGGAAACCACTGCTGAGGGCAGGCAACAAGCAGAAGAGACTTGTTTGGGCTAAAGAACACAAGGAATGGACATTAGACCAGTGGAAATCTGTGCTTTGGTCTGATGAGTCCAAGTTTGAGATCTTTGGTTCCAACCACCGTGTCTTTGTGCAACGCAGAAGAGGTGAACGGATGGACTCTACATGCCTGGTTCCCACCGTGAAGCATGGAGGAGGAGGTGTGATGGTGTGGGGGTGCTTTGCTGGTGACACTGTTGGGGATTTATTCAAAATTTAAGGCATATTGAACCAGCATGGCTACCACAGCATCTTGCAGCGGCATGCTATTCCATCCGGTTTGCGTTTAGTTGGACCATCATTTATTTTTCAACAGGACAATGACCCCAAACACACCTCCAAGCTGTGTAAGGGCTATTTGACCAAGAAGGAGAGTGGGGTCCACAGTCACCAGACCTGAACCCAATCGAGATGGTTTGGGGTGAGCTGGACAACAGAGTGAAGGCAAAAGGGCCAACAAGTGCTAAGCATCTCTGGGAACTCCTTCAAGACTGTTGGAAAGCCATTTCAGGTGACTACCTCTTGAAGCTCATCAACAGAATGCCAAGAGTGTGCGGAGCAGTAATCAAAGCAAAAGGTGGCTACTTTGAAGAACCTAGAATATAAGACATATTTTCAGTTGTTTCACACTTTTTTGTTCAGTATATAATTCCACATGTGTTAATTCGTAGTTTTGATGCCTTCAGTGTGAATGTACAATTTTCATAGTCATGAAAATAAAGAAAACTCTTTGAATGAGAAGGTGTGTCCAAACTTTTGGTCTGTACTGTATATATATATATATATATATATATATATATATATATATATATATATATATATATATATATATATATATATATATTCAGTATCATACAAAAGATATACATTATCTCACAAAGATACATTTTTGTAAATATTTTATTGTATATTTTCATGTGACTACGCTGAAGAAATGACACGTTGCTAAAATGTAAAGTAGTGAGCGTACAGCTTGAATAACAGTCTAAATTTGCTGTCCCCTTCAAAATATCTCAACACACAGCCATGTCTAAACCGCTGGCAACAAAGGTGAGTACACTCCTAAACGAAAATGTCCAAATTGGGTCCAATTGACCATTTTTTCTCCCGGGTGTCATGTGATTCATTAGTGTTACAAAGTGTCAGGTGTGAATGGGGAGCAGGTGTGTTAAATTTACTGTTATCGCTCTCCCTCTCTCATACTGGTCACTGGAAGTTCAACATGGCACCTCATGACAAATAACTCTCTGAGGATCTGAAAAAAGGTTTATTGCTCTACATAAAGATGGCCTAGGCTATAAGAAGACTGTAAAGACCCTGAAACTGAGCTGCAGCATGGTAGCCAAGACCAAACAGCTGTTTAACAGGACATAGACGTATGAGTGCTGCCAGCATTGCTGCAGAGGTTGAAGGGGTGGGGGGTCAGCCTGTCAGTGCTCACACCATACGTCGCACACTGCATCAAATTGGCCTGCATGGCAGTCGGCCCAGAAGGAAGCCTCTTTTAAAGATGATGCACAAGAAAGGCCGCAAAAGTTTGCTGAAGAAGAGCAGACTAAGGACATATATTACTGGAACCATGTCATGTGGTCTGATGAGACCAAGATAAACTTATTTGGTTCAGATAGTGCCAAGCATTTGTGGTGGCAACCATATGAGGAGTACAAAGACAAGTGTGTCTTGGCTACAGTCAAGCATGGTGGTAGGAGTGTCATGGTCTGGGGCTGCATGAGTGCTGCCAGCACTGCAGAGCTACAGTTCATTGAGGGAACCATGAATGCCTTTGGAGACTGGGCCGCAGGGCAGTATTCCAACATGATAACGACCCCAAACACACCTCCAAGATGACCACTGGCTAGCTAAAGAAGCTGAGGGTAAAGGTAATGGACTGGCCAACTCTGTGATGTCATCATGGAGGAGTGGAAGAGGACTCCAGTGGCAACCTGTGAAGCTCTGGTGAACTCTATGCCCAAGAGGGTTAAGGCAGTGCTGAAAAATAATGGTATTATTTCTAGTAACTATTTCTAGTAACTCAGTAAACAATACTGGGTTTTCAGTTAGCTTTTATTAATGTGCATTGTATATTTTCCAGTTGACTCATATTTTATTTTATTTACAATACAAAGTAACAAAATACAAAATAGAGAATAATGACAAAAGGGTTCTATACATGGATAGCTATCGTTAAATGATATGGTGGATTGCACAATAATTAGTCCAAGTATGATTTAAGAACAACCATTTCGTAAGAACAGTACTGCCATAGCAACTAGAAAGGTATTTTTTAAACCCATCTTCTGTTCTTCTGTAAGGCCATAAATAGAAATATTCCAGTGCAACCCATAATAAGGGAGACTTCCCACAATGCATGAAACAGTGAATATGCATGTTGGTGAATGAAGCATTGTGCAAGGATCTGATCATTTGTGAGTAAACAGATTTCAAAGTGTATGGCTAGCTCGGCGGTAATATACACAGAAATTATAATGGCAACTAAATTAAAAATAAATTGTAGTCTATTTTTCTTCTGCTAAACATGCAAACATACTTTTACATTTTTTAGTTTCCAATGTATTTAGAATATTTTACATGGTTTATAGCAATAGCAATGGGTCGCTTGCTCTCTCTGCAACAGCAATATTGTGATGCAAACAAAAACCGTATATGCAGTACATCTCTGCAATACATGCACAATTATCCATGTTTTATCCTTTTAAATACCCTGCCTATACAGAAAATTATTTCCTGTTGTGAACTGACAACACATGCTTTTTATAGAAATGTATATAAATATAAATTTATATAAATTTATAAGGGGTTGGTGCCAGCACTGCCCAGTTGTCTTTTGTGAAACTACTGAATCCCTCCCACTCTTCTCATCTCTAAAGCATAACTAGCAATTGTAATGTAGTCCAAAACAGGACTCAAAGGACTGCTTGTGATAACACAGCATGTGCACAGGAAAACTCAGAATTTTGTACATGATCAGCAGGTATAACAAAATCTCTGTTCAAATCTCTGTTCAAATACAGGCCATCACTTCTGGATTACTAGTGCTAGAGCCCATGAACAATGCACACAGGTTGTGTAGTAATGCTGTGAGATTGTGGAGGACAAGAGGTGCTTTAGGTATTGTTTGCAATCAGTTTTTGTCTATCTGATACCAATTATGCTCTTCTTTTCTCAGCATACAGTTACCCTTACAGATTCCACTATACACATCTTCCTTAGTATCTTAAAATATAAACATACACTATGGCAATTCTTACTTTTACATTTTATTTAAAAATGAAAATGTATCTAAAAACCAGTACCAGGTACTACAAAAGTAACCTTGGAGTTGAAGTGTTGTCTAACTATATATATTTGAAATACCAAACTTTAAAAAAAAACTTTTAAAAGGGAAGAAATATAAAACTATGTCACTGGCAGGGCATTGACACTAAGACCTTTTCACACAGCCGATCCGTTCAGGTCCGCTGACATCCGACCTGCTCCGAAAAAAGTGTGATGGAGGAAAAACCTACTTTTCCATCCGTCATCGGATCCGTCATCGGATCGGATCAGTTGACAACAGTCTGTCGTCATAGGGGAGAGCGGCGCTCTGACAGGTCCGTCCCTGCGCAGTGTGCAGAAATGGACCTGTCATCTTCTAGCTCAGGGTGGATCGCTCCGTCGAAGCGGATGTCCACGGGGCAGATAATTACTGATCTGCCACGTGTGAAAGAGCCCTAAGGCCCCATTCACATTTGAGCATAGCGTTTTCAGGCAGAAAGTCACGCGATTTTGCTACAAATTGTTCAGCGTTTTTTTTGCCGCGATTTTGACACGCGTTGTCGCCATTTTGCCGCAATTTTGTACAGGTCAAAAACACCCAAAAACACCCAAATCTGCCTAAAAAAAAGTTCCAGAACTTGTATGAGCTTCAGGCGTTTTGGAGCTTCTGGCTTCAGGCCTTTTGAAGTGGAGATGTGAACCAAGAGAAGAATTGATTCTTCAGGCTTCAAGCTACTAAACGCTCAGGTGTCAATAGGGCCTAAGTTCTCATCAGGAATACAGAATAGAGGCTTCTGCTCTCTTGTGTTCTTCAGACTTGGTGTACATGTTTCATTCTTGCAAAATGTCCATCAGTGCAAACCCTGCCCCGGTTAATTTATCAATTGGGTGGGCAGCATAAACTGTTTTCATTGAAAACAGGTAGTGGAAACTTTTTTTACTTGCCAAATGACTTTGTAGAAAGCAGCAATCCTTCTGTGGGAGCTCCACTGCTTGAGAAACTGCAGCTCCTCTGTTAAATCATATATTACTGCTGATTTCCATGTAAAATAGGAAGGTTTCATTATACAATTTGAACCAATTTGCTGTATTCCTTAGAAAATGTAGAATGACAATGGACTCATAAAAAGAAGTCAGTTCAAAGACATGACTGTAAAAACTAAGACTGGGGCTGGCCCAAATATGGCTAACATCATGTCCTTTTTATCTGATATGATGGAATAAAAGTTTAAAGATTGGATCAAGTTTGGATGCTAACATTTTTTACTTGTAATATTTGCCTTTGGAGAAAAGGTTCTGTTGTGCACCACCTGCTGTGCTTCAGTCCTGATATTGCACTAAGCTGGTGAGCTTATCACTGTCTTCCTTATGTCAAGAAACAATGAACATTAATTACCTAACAATAATGATGCTGATTGGAAATGAATGTCCAAAAAGCAAAAATAACAAAAGGGAACAGATATTGATACATAAATCCTGTACTTTTATTCTTCGACTGAAAGCACAACTAAACATCTCTATATGATATTCTAAACATACTGTATAACAAATCTGGTCATTATATGATGAAGCCTCCTACAGCAAACACAACTTTCTTTATCATCCCTAAGTCAAATGATCCTTAATTTCTTCTCACATACTACCCCTCCCAGACACTGCAGCTCACAGTGAGAGGGTTTCAGTAACAAAGGTAGTACTGTCAATTAAGAAAGCAATGGGCCGGACTAGGTGTGGCAATATCCTTATTCAGTCAACCAGCAGTGACAATGCTGACAGTCAACCCCCCATGCGACATTTTTTCATCCTATTGTAGTGCAAGGAGACTATAGCCTACATGAAGCATTTTTGCCACGCCATCACAAAAATCTGCATTAGGAAGAATTCACTTATAGCAAGGATATGCAATTAGTGGACCTCCAGCTGTTGCAGAACTACAAGTCCCATGAGGCTTAGCAAGACTGACAGCCACAAGCATGACACCCAGAGGCATGATGGGACTTGTAGTTTTGCAATAGCTGGAGGCCCACTAATTGCATATACCTGACTTATAGGATCAACCGATAAAAGGCAGATACAAGTACAGTATATTTAGGTCCTACAGCACATATTTTGTTTTGATGGGAGATCAAGTTCTACTTGAAGTGCATTAATGGCTTTTAAAGCAACGCAACATCACAAAATCGACCTCGCACATGGATATGAAATGTGTTAGAATGTCCTATCACTAAACTGTATGGCAGTTCCTTAGTACTGCACCTCCACACTATCTACATATCCCAAATATTACAACAACAGAAACAACTTGTGCATTAGGAAAATATATGCATTACTTTTTGGTTTGTTTATATGTTTGTGTATGCTTGTGAGATTTATGTTGCAGGTTTCATCTATTGAGTTAGCGTATATTTTTATGAGTTGAGGAAACTAATTGTTTTTGACTAAATGTATGGTTAATGTTTTTGAGACTTAGCTGACACATACACTGTTAAGCCGCGTACACACGGGCGGACTGTCTGGCCAACTAAGTCCGCTGAAACACATTTCAGCGGACAGTCCGCTCGTGTGTGGGATTCAGCGGACTTTTTCAGCGGACAGTCTGGCGGACGAAGTCTTTCGGAATTTCCGTAATATTGTCCGTCCAACTTTGGTTTCAGCGGACAGTCCGCTCGTGAGTAGGCAAGTTGGACGGACTAAGTATGGCGCATGCTCAGAAAGGATTTACACGGCCGAAGGTTGCATTGCAGTGTATTGGACGTCGTATTTCTAGTCCCGTCGTACGTGCTGTACACGTCATCGTGCAAGCTTTCAATGGACTGTCTGTTCATCGTGTGTGGTCAAGTCCGTTCATTCAAAAGTAGGACGGACTGTCTGTCGGATTGTCTGACGGACTTAGTTGGCCAGACAGTCCGCCCGTGTGTACGCGGCTTTAGTTTGGGTTAAACAATGTCTGTGTCCTTATTTTGCAGTTTAAAATGTTAGAACATTATGGTCATAGTGATGTTTACATTTTCCTCCTTGTAGTTTCCTGCATAGCTGCATGCAAGAGGAGGTGGTTTTCTCTTAATATAGTAAAATGCATTCTATATGCCTGCAGCAAAAACTGGTGGCTTGTATTTAAGGGCAAGGTTTGGGTTTGCCTCACTCTTGGGTTCCAAGCAGATCCCTGGCATTCGGCTTTGGGATGAATCCAGATTTATTGACCATTATGTTTGCAAGCTTGCGCCAGGAATTGAAAACAGTCCACATTGTACTGCTTAGCCTTTGCACCTGGTCAGCTAAACCAAAGGTGTCAATAATTTATAGGAATGGATAACCCAGCACCCTTATTATTACGGGTGGACTCACAACACCCATATCGTCAGCGTGTGGTTGAACTATTAGGGAGAGCTAAGAATTCTGTGTAGGTAGGGACCTTGTACTACACTCTGTGAATTTCAGTGATGAGCTATATCATTATGATTATTAAAATTATACAGGACTTATATAGCGCCTATAGTTTGTGCAGCGCTTTACAATATGAAGGCATAGAGTACAGCTACATTACAAAACAAGGCAAGAGGGTTAGGAGGGCCCTGCTCATGTGAGCTTACAGTCTTTGGTATCCTGTTCTGTAACATCACATACATTTTTAAGACATGTCACAAGCCTGCAGTTAAAATATTTGTGTATCTTTAATGTTGCCCTCAAAGCCACATG
>NW_027507785.1:172054845-172114845 GCF_037356315.1 Lithobates pipiens | reverse complement strand
TAATTAGCAAAAATTTATGACAGAAACAAAGAAAAAGGCATTTTTTTCACAAAATTTACGTTTTATTTTATTTATAGCACAAAAAATAAAAAACCCACTAGTGATTAAATACCACTAAAAGAAAGCTCTATTTGTGTGGAAAAAAGGACGCAAGTTTCATATGGATACAGTTGTGGATGACTGAAAATTGGTCTGGCCAGGAAGGGGGTGTAACTGCACTGTATTGAGGTGGTTAAAAGAGGCTTCCTTCTGGGACAGCAGCCATGCAGAACAATTTGATACAGCGTGCGGCGCATGGTCTAAGCACTCACAGGCTGACGCCCCGCCCCTTCAACCTGTGCAGCAATGCTAGCAGCACTCATATGTCTATTTCCCAAAGACAACCTCTGTATATGACACTGAGCATGTGCACCCAACTTCTTTGTTCAACCAAGGCGAGGCCTGTTCTGAGTGGAACCTGTCCTGTTAAACTGCTGTATGGTCTTGGCCACCATGCTGCACCTCTGTTTTAGGGTCTTGACAATCTTCTTTTAGCCTAGGCCATCTTTATATAGAGCAACATTTTTTTCCAGATCCTCAGGGAGTTATTTGCCATGAGGTGCCATGTTGAACTTTCAGTGACCAGTATGAGAGAGTGAGAGCGATAACACTGAATTTAGGACACCTGCTTCCCATTTACACCTTAGACCTTGTAACACTAACGAGTCACATGACACCTGGGAAGGATATTGGCTAATTGGGCCCAATTTGGACATTTTCACTTAGGGGTGTACTCACTTTTGTTGCCAGTGGTTTAGACATTAATGGCTGTGTTATTTTGAGGGGACGACACATTTACACTGTTATACAAGCTGTAATTTTTGTCACAACTTTTGGAAAATAAAGAAATGAAATATATTTTAACAAGTTTATTTCTCACACACAGAGCATGGCCTTACTTACAATTACATCCCAAAACACATTTTGCTATGCCTCCTGAGTATGGGATAATTTTTTGCATCCTAAATGCATAGATCAGCCCACTATCCAAGAAGCACCGCCAGGCATTTTACAGGCATAAATTACGCATCTAATGTTCTGACTTGTTATAATATTTTTGAGGCCATGGAGCACCAGGACAGTGGAAACACCCACAAAATGTCCCCATTTTGGAAAGCGAACACTCCAAGGTATTTTCTGAAAGGCATAGTGAATCTAGTTTTTAGAAAATGCAGGCAAGAAAATGAAAATGACATATTTTTACACACAATTAATAAGACTTTTCTAACACACATCATAGGCATACTTAGAAATACACCCCAAAACCCATTCTGCCACTTATCTGGAGTGTGGCGTTACCACATGCTTGAGACTTTTTCACAGCCTAGCCAAAATCCAAGAAACACCTTCAAGCTTTCTAGAGGCATAAATTACAGATCTAATTTCCTTACTACCTATTACATTTTGGATGCCCTCATACACCAGGATGTAGCCAAGCCAACTCTTTTGTCATGCTGCTACGAGTTATGTGCAGAACAGATTTCTGGAAAAACACATCCTGCAATTTGCAGGTGTACCCACAATGATACACATCCCATACCATAGAAAAAAATACTGACAAATATTGACAGTGTTGTATTCAATGAGAAAAATGTGTCATTAAGGTGTTAGCTTGGGCTTCAGCTACCTAAACATGTAGGTGTGGAGTCAGACCATTCTCCTGTTTTCTGGCAAAATACAGATCTTGATCCATTTAGTTCATATCCCTCATCACAAGAGAAGTTGCAAAATGATTTATATTGGGATTTTCCATACTCTTCAGGGCAGTTCATCTTTACATTTGCTGGAATTTGTAGATCTTTACATGATACAGCTGTCAACAAAGAAATAAAATTGTTAAAAAAAAAAAACAGTAGGCAAGTTTTTAGAAAAGGCAGGAAAGAAGATGAAAATGTATCTTTATATATACAGTTGTCAGTTAATAAGAAATTTCCAACACACATTCTAGGCATACTTAAAAATGCACCCCAAAGCCTATTCTGCTGCTCATCCCGAGTGTGTCGATACCACATGCGTGAAACTTTTTCCCAGCCTAGCCACACAGAAAGGCCCAAAATCCAAGGAGCACATTCAGGCTTTCTAGTTGCATAAATTATACATCTAATTTCCTTACTACCTATCACATTTTGGATGCCTTAAAACACCACAACATAGCCAAGCCCACTTTTCTTTCACACTGCTGCGAGTTATGTGCAGAACAGATTTATGGAAAAACACCTCCTGCAGTTGCAGGTGTACCAACAATGATACACATCCCATACCTTAGGCAAAAAAGCTGACACATATTGACAGTGTTGTATGCAAATAGGAAAAATGCATCATTAAGGTGTTAACTTGAACTTCAGGTACCTAAACATGTAGGTGTGAAATCCGACCATTCTCCTGTTTTCTGGCAAAATACAGATCTTGATCCATTTAGTTCATATCCCTCATCACAAGAGAAGTTGCAAAATGATTTATATTGGGATTTTCCATACTCTTCAGGGCAGTTCATCTTTACATTTGCTGGAATTTGTAGATCTTTACATGATACAGCTGTCAACAAAGAAATAAAATTGTTAAAAAAAAAAAACAGTAGGCAAGTTTTTAGAAAAGGCAGGAAAGAAGATGAAAATGTATCTTTATATATACAGTTGTCAGTTAATAAGAAATTTCCAACACACATTCTAGGCATACTTAAAAATGCACCCCAAAGCCTATTCTGCTGCTCATCCCGAGTGTGTCGATACCACATGCGTGAAACTTTTTCCCAGCCTAGCCACACAGAAAGGCCCAAAATCCAAGGAGCACATTCAGGCTTTCTAGTTGCATAAATTATACATCTAATTTCCTTACTACCTATCACATTTTGGATGCCTTAAAACACCACAACATAGCCAAGCCCACTTTTCTTTCACACTGCTGCGAGTTATGTGCAGAACAGATTTATGGAAAAACACCTCCTGCAGTTGCAGGTGTACCAACAATGATACACATCCCATACCTTAGGCAAAAAAGCTGACACATATTGACAGTGTTGTATGCAAATAGGAAAAATGCATCATTAAGGTGTTAACTTGAACTTCAGGTACCTAAACATGTAGGTGTGAAATCCGACCATTCTCCTGTTTTCTGGCAAAATACAGATCTTGATCCATTTAGTTCATATCCCTCATCACAAGAGAAGTTGCAAAATGATTTATATTGGGATTTTCCATACTCTTCAGGGCAGTTCATCTTTACATTTGCTGGAATTTGTAGATCTTTACATGATACAGCTGTCAACAAAGAAATAAAATTGTTAAAAAAAAAAAACAGTAGGCAAGTTTTTAGAAAAGGCAGGAAAGAAGATGAAAATGTATCTTTATATATACAGTTGTCAGTTAATAAGAAATTTCCAACACACATTCTAGGCATACTTAAAAATGCACCCCAAAGCCTATTCTGCTGCTCATCCCGAGTGTGTCGATACCACATGCGTGAAACTTTTTCCCAGCCTAGCCACACAGAAAGGCCCAAAATCCAAGGAGCACATTCAGGCTTTCTAGTTGCATAAATTATACATCTAATTTCCTTACTACCTATCACATTTTGGATGCCTTAAAACACCACAACATAGCCAAGCCCACTTTTCTTTCACACTGCTGCGAGTTATGTGCAGAACAGATTTATGGAAAAACACCTCCTGCAGTTGCAGGTGTACCAACAATGATACACATCCCATACCTTAGGCAAAAAAGCTGACACATATTGACAGTGTTGTATGCAAATAGGAAAAATGCATCATTAAGGTGTTAACTTGAACTTCAGGTACCTAAACATGTAGGTGTGAAATCCGACCATTCTCCTGTTTTCTGGCAAAATACAGATCTTGATCCATTTAGTTCATATCCCTCATCACAAGAGAAGTTGCAAAATGATTTATATTGGGATTTTCCATACCCATGAGTACAGTTGATCTTTACATTTGCTGGAATTTGTAGGTCTATACATGATACAGCTGTCAACAAAGAATTTCAGTTGTTAAAAAAAAAAAAAAAAATCACACTTACACAGACACATACTTACATGTATATAATACAGTATATGTAAAGGAAGGGTCCTGACTGGTGATTATATTTTCTCCTGACGCTGGTTGTAAATACAAAGGGAAAATTGGTTGTGGGCCCTGTGGGGAAGGGGCGTTAATGCCAATAGGAGGTATATTAAGGGGAAGACCCTGTCAGCTCTCTTGACCAAAGTGTTTATTGTTTTCACAGTTACTAGTTATTAAGTATTCTAGTAGTAGTATTTGGAAATGTGTGCGGTATATACTGTACGTAGACTCAGACTCTGTTTAACTTTGTGCTTTTAACCACTTCAAGTCTGGACATTTTCACCCCCTTCCAGTCCAGGCCATTTTTCAGTTTTCAGCACTAACATACCTTGAATGACAATTATTCACTAACACAAATCATAGGCATACTTAGAAATGCACCCTAAAACCCATTCTGCTACTTATCCTGAGTGTGGCGATACCACATGCATTAGACTTTTTTACAGCCTAGCCATACAGAGGGGCCCAAAATCCAAAGAGCACCTTCAAACTTTCTAGGGGCATAAATTGCACATCTACAGTGCCATGAAAAGTATTCATACCCCTTGAAGTTTTCTACATTTTGTCATGTTACAACCAAAAACATAAATTTATTTTATTGAGATTTTATGTGATAGACCAACACAAAGTGACACACAATTGGGAAGTGGAAGAAAAATGAAAAATAGTTTTCCACATTTTTTATAAATAAATATCTGAAAAGTGTGGCGTGAATTTTTTATTCAGCCCCCTTTACTCTGATAGCCCTAACTAAAATCTAGTGGAACCAATTGCCTTCAGAGGTCACTTGATTAGTAAATAGGGTCCACCTGTGTGTAATTTAATCTAAGTATAAATACAGCTGTTCTGTGAAGCCCTCAGAGGTTTGTTAGAACCTTGGTGAACAAAAAGCATCATGAAGACCAAGGGCACACCAGACAGGTCAGGTATAAAGTTGTGGAAAAGTTTAAAGCGAGGTTTAGGTTATAAAAAAATATCCCAAGCTTTGAACATTTAATGGAGCACTGTTCAATCCATCATCCGAAAATGGAAAGAGTATGGTACAACTGCAAACCTACCAAGACACCTAAACTGACAGGCCAGACAAAGAGAGCATTACTCAGAGAAGCAGCCAAAAAGCCCATGGTAACCCTGGAGGAGCTGCAGAGATCCACAGCTCAGGTGGGAGAATCTGTCCACAGGACAACTATTAGTGGTGTACTCCATAAATCTGGCCTTTATAGAAGAGTGGCAAGAAGAAAGCCGTTGTTGAAAGAAAGCCATAAGAAGTCCCGTTTGTAGTTTGCAAGTAGACAACATGTGGAGGAGACAGCAAGCATGTGAAAGAAGGTGCGTTACTCAGATGAGACCACAGTCAAACTTTTTTGCCTAAAAGCTATGTGTGGTGGAAAACTAACATTGCACATCACCCTGAACAAACCATTCCCACTGTGAAACATGGTGGTGGCAGCATCATGTTGTGTGAATGCTGTACTTCATCAGGGGAGAGTTGCTAGGAAGATGGGTGGAGCCAAATTCAGTGCAATCTTGGATGAAAACCTGTTGGAGTCTGCAAAAGGCCTGAGAATGGTGCGGATGTTCACCTTCCAGCAGGACAATGACCTTAAACATACAGCCAGAACTACAATGGTTTAGATCAAAGCATATCCATGTGTTACAATGTTCCAGTCAAAGTCCAGACCTAAATCCAATTGAGAATCTGTGGCAATACTTGGAAATTGCTGTTCACAGACCCTCTCCATCCAGTCTGACAAAGCTTGAGCTAATTTGCAAAGAAGAATGGGAAAAAATGTCACCCTCTACATAGTAACAGCTGCCCAAGTAACAAATATGCCCAAAATAAAATGAGAAAGTAACTTTTTCAGAGAAAGTCTGCTGTGCCTGCAGGTATGTTTAGAACTGAGTGAGATCAATGTAAGCAGTGCGCATGTGCAAGTAGCTCTTGCGCTCGAGTTTTGTTCACTGCGTGGCCAAAATCTTAGTATATGTTAAGCAACGTACATGCAATTGCATGGGTTGAACAGGTACACCTCTAAACTTGACAAATGTATTTTTACACTGGTTCACCTTTATGTATTTTTTTAAGGAGATTTGCACACAGGTCATGTTAGCATGTTACGTTGCCAACATGTGACATGCACCTTGTTAAAATTATGTAAAAAGACTCTCGCTCCTCTAGCTCCTCTCTAATGCATATGAATTCCTTGGGCTAGCTTTTGCTTTTAAAGGAGAACTCCACACTTCATTCTCCAATGCTCTTACCTCCCCCCTCTAATCCCTTGGATTTCCATGGGCTAACTTTTGCTTTTAAAGGGGAACTCCACACTCCATTCTCCAATGCTCTTATCTCCCCCCTCTAACCCCTTGGTTTTCCATGGGCTAGCTTTTGCTTTTAAAGGGGAACTCCACACTCTACTCCATTCTCCTTTTTCAGAGCATACAACAAGGCCAGCTAGGAAAGGGGCGACAAGAGTGATCTCCCAACCTCCTCCTGAACCATACAAGGCCACATGCACTCAACATAGCTGGCTGCCTTTGGGGCATGTTGGGCTCAGCCCAATACCAACCACAAAGCACCTTGTACCCACTAGTTTAAAGGGGCTTTCCACTTTCTGTAAAGCGCCTGTCTGCAGCCCCCCACAACCCCAGCCTAGGGTTGTGTGGAAGAGGCCCTTGTCCCCCTGAATATGGGAGCAAGGTGGTTGACTTTTGGGGTGCACGAGCCCCTCCTACCCCAAAGCATTTATCCCCTTTTATGGGCTGGCTTGCTTTGTGTTTGGCTAGGGGTTTGTTAGTGTGTGGGAGGGGCACAATGTTTTTTTTAGTTTTGAGTGGCATTTTTCACATGGGGGTTCTCATTTTAAGCCTTAACAGACCCAAATGGCCTTGTATGTATTGGGGGCAGGCTATTTTTTGTTTTGGGTTAAAATCTTGCAGCTGCAATGTAGATTTCCCCCCAAGTTACAAGCAATTTTGCAATTTTAAATGCACTCCTCCTTGTTTCGTTTTTGGGGTTGTCCAAATTGGTGACATTGATATATGTTCCTAAGGGTGGGACCTGGGCCCCCATACCCATTTTAAGGTCAATAACTAGTATATAAGCCAGCCAAGTGGGGACTAGAAAAATTAACAAGTCAGTTTCCATAGACTGCAACGGTATTTGTTGTATAACTTTTGCCCATGTTAGGCTCTTTGTTTGCCCCCCTGGACGGGGTGTTTGTCCCATATGTAATTTTGTAGCATGCTGGATGATGTGCTTAATTTTGGACAGGGGGGTGGCTTATTGTGTGCTAGCTGCGTTTGGGTTGGTCTGGAAGATGGAAGATAGGCGGTATAGGCCTTTGGCTCTCTGAATTGTAGCAGGAATACCACATCAGCCTAATACAGGGGAATTATTCAGAGTGATTCATGTTGTTTAACTGGAAGCTATGGGTAGTAAATCTTCAGTCGGATAGATAACAGAAGGAGCAATAGTCTTCAGTGAGGACTCTAGAGGGGAAATCCATTAACAAGGCCAAAGCCATGGATGATAACCTATCTTTTTAAAATCTTCATGGGCATCTCATACATCCCTCATATCTCTCCAAGTGTATCCCATAAATAAAAGCAAGAAAATAGAACAACTGACTGCTTATTGTCTTTTGGGTGATTAGTGAGGAGATGGAAGCAGGGCGATTGGCAGATTGCTATAACCACATTCACGCAGCCCCTACGGGGGTATCGTTACAAATGCAATAAATGTTTAATCTTAACCCACAGATTGTCGTTGAAATCTGAATCATATCTGTCTCACTGTCCCTGATACCTGTTGATGCTGCCGTAGAGTCAAGAGAACTATGACCCATATTTGATAGGAATGTCTTCCTATTAAAAATTTTTGGGCAAGGATCGTTAATCTGTAGTATAAGTTGTTAGAGTTGATAATACCAAAAGTAGTATAAAGCCGCGTACACACGTGGCGGACTGTCTGGCCAACTTAGTCCGTCAGACAATCCGACAGACAGTCCGCTGAAGCCCACACGCGAGCGGACTGTCCGCTGAAATGTGTTTCGGCGGACTAAGTTGGACAGACAGTCCGCCCGTGTGTACGCGGCCTAACTCTCTGTTGCTCTATCATTCTGTCCCCTATTAAAAAAGCTCAAAAAGGACATTTGTAGGCATTTCCTTTTGGATGCAAGAGCTGTAATTCCATTGCATACTAGCTTTACCTGCAAACTAAGCCCGCAATGTCTCCGCTGCATCCCTCTGCACCTCTCTTCCTTCTGGGGGCCGGGGACTTAAGCTCTGTGACTGGCCTGTGTCACGTAACATCACTCCTGTGTATGCCCGCGGGGTTCCGCCAGTCACGGTCCTCATTAGTGAAGACACTGCTCGGAGGGCCATTTCTTCACAGTGCATGCGTCAATGACATCATCGGCACACTGCAAGATAAATATCTCCTAAACAACGCACATTTACTGTTTACATTACAGGAGCAGAGGAAGCATTCTATTCGTCAGGAGCAATTGCGAGGGGGTGGCCATGAATGAATGGCCTCCCCCTCATCTCTGTCCACTCCTGAACGGATTCCCAATCAGGCACCCCACCCGCGGGCAGGCATGGATGTACAGGTACACCCGTGCCATTCTGCTGACATACATCGTCGTGTGGCGGTCGGCAACTGGTTAAAATGGTTTTAAACCCCCAATGCAGAAGTTGTACCTATAGGTAAGCCTATAATAGGGCAAAATATACAATAAATTCCTTTTGGGGTTTTAAAGCAGCAATGAGAGACAATGTTAGATTAAAATAAGATTATTTTATTAACCCAAAAAGCATTGTAGCCACAATGATTTTAAAATTCACGCTCTGGTGTACATGTATTGAAACAACTAAATAAATGGAAATACATACGACATTTGGTACAAAATTCATATGAAATTATTACAAAAAAAAAGGTAAAACACCCTGCTACCCCAATGCATTTCGACCCTCTAGAAATTACGGTCTTCTTGGGGGGGGGGGGGGGCAATACTGTAAAAGGGCGACTTTTATCACATTTCTGTGGAATATCAGAAGAAAAAAGAAATCAAAATATATAAAGAAATTAGTTTAAACACTTGAGACCCGCCCTATAGCCGAATGACGGCTACAGCGCGGACCTCCTTTGCTGGGACTACGTCTATTGACGTCGTTCCGTGCACAAGCGGCCTGCTCTGTGATCGGCGAGTCTATGAGACTCGCCTGATCACCGATCCGAGCAAGGGGTCGATCCCGACCCCTTACCACGTGATCAGCTGTCAGCCAATGACAACTGATCATGTGATACAACGGAGCCAGTAATCGGCTATTAAATCGGCTAAACAAAAAGAGCCGATCACCGGCGGCCATGATTGGGACATCAGTCCCGATCATGGCTAGCCCTGCCAGTGCCCACCTGCCCCCTGCCAGTGCCACCTCAATAAAAAATAAGTGCCCCCCATTAGTGCCACCCAGCAGTGCCCATAGTGCCACCCAGCAGTGCCCACAGTGCCACCCAGCAGTGCCCACAGAGCCACCCAGCAGTGCCACCCAGCAGTGCCCACAGTGCCACCCAGCAGTGCCCACAATCTGCCTCAATAAAGGTGCTGCACCCCAGTGCACATATCCGTGCCCATCAGTGCCATCTACCAGTGCCCATCAGTGCTCATCAGTGCTGCCCATCAGTGCCCAGCAGTGCCACCTATCAGTGCCACCTATCAGTGCCCATCAGTCCCATCTATCAGTGGTACCTATCAGTGCCCCTTAGTGCCACCCATCCGTGCCACCCATCCATGCCACCCATCCGTGCCATCTTATCTGTGCCCATCTTTGCCCATCAGTGCCGCCTTATCTGTGCCCATCGGTGCCGCCTTATCTGTGCCTATTAGTGCCGCCTTAACTATGCCTATCAGTGCCCACCAGTGCAGCCTATCAGTGCCCACCAGTGCAGCCTATCAGTGCCAACCAATGCAGCCTATCAGTGCCCACCAGTGCAGCCTATCAGTGCCGCCTCATCAGCGCACTTCAATGAAGGAGAAAAATGACCTGTTTGCAAAATTTTATAACAAACTATTAAACATGATTTTTTTTTTTTGCATCTTTTTTTGTTTGTTTAGCAAAAAATAAAACTCCCAGCTGTAATTAAATACCACCAAAAGAAAGCTCTATTTGTGGGAAAAAAATGATAAAAATTTCATTTGGGTACAGTGTTGTATGCCCACGCAATTGTCATTCAAAGTGCATCAGCGCTGAAAGCTGAAAATTGGTCTGGGCATGAGGGGGGTTTAAGGGCCCAGTAAGCAAGTGGTTAATTTAATAATTATTATTTATATAGTTTGCATGCAATATTTACCGTTTGCACCAATCGCCTGCGTTTAAACCAGAGACTTTGATTATGACGTATTAAAAAATACTATATTTTCTCCCTAGGGGTGATCCTGGGTTTGCCACAGTGATATTTCCTCCCACTCATCCCACCCACCAAAATTGGGGGGGAGGGGGAAGAGGGGGAAGGAAAAAAGGGAAGGGAGGGGTTCCACAACGGCATATAAAGTCACAGGCTTACAGGAGATGACAGCGTTTTGGAGTTTTCCCGGGGGAAGCAAAGGGGAGATCAGTATCGCCCAATTTGTAGCTGCACCTGAAAGTAGTAATGTGTCAAAATTACTTTTAAATCATATATTCAACATTCTATAGAAAATGATAAATGTAAATTTATATGTCAAACTAAATGTATTACGTAGTCTCATTTAATGCCTTATATCCTAAAGGTTGTAAGTATTTATTATTATCCATTAGTCAAAAACGGCGCTTGGAATGAATATTGGAAATTTATGATAATTTTACACTGACCCAATTCACCATATGCCCATGTTCTCTGCTTCCATGGCCAGTTCAAGATACGAGCAGATTTTGCGGTTCATGCACTTCAATGTCAATGAACTCTGTCGTCCTCGTGGAGTCCCTGAATATGATCGGCTCTACAAAATTCGGCCCCTTGTAAACCACTTCAAACAACGTTTTGCAGACTTGATTACTCCCCATCCAGTTGTCTGGCCTCTTGTCATTCAAACAGTACCTTCCCAGCAAGCGTGCCAGATATGGGGTCAAGATGTATAAGCTCTGTGACAGGGCCACAGGCTATACATGTAGTTTATGGTTTACGAGGGCAAAGATAGTCATGTAGAGCTGCTGAACTGCCTAGATTACATAGGGAGCGCTGGCAAGATTGTGTGGGACTTAGTGTCACCTTTATTCGGAAAGGGGTACCATTTGTATGCGGACAATTATTACACGAGCGTGCCACTTTTTAGTCACTTGTTTGATCAACAGATTGACGCATGTGGCACCGTGCGATCTAATCACCAGGGCTTTCCCCAGCGGCTTGTAGATTCCCATCTTAGGCTGGGGAGAGAGCCTTCTTGCAGTGTAATAACTTGCTCGCTATGAAGTGGAGGGATAACAAGAATGTTTTCGTTCTTATCTCCCTTCATGCAGACACGGCTGTCCAAATTTCTACGGCGACTGGTGTTGTGGAGAAACCCCTCTGTGTCCACGAATATAACCAAAATATGGGAGGGGTGGACCTCAACGACCAGTTGTTGGCGCCGTATCTAGTTGCCCATAAGGCCAGACGTTGGTACAAAAAAGTGTCTGTTTATTTATTTCAATTGGCTTTGCTGAACGCTCTTGTGCTATACAGAGCTTCAGGACGGACTGGATCCTTCCTTAAATTCCACGAAGAGATCGTTAGAGCCCTTCTGTATTCAGACGGTGCTAGACCTCACCTTCCCCAACCAAATGCAATAAGTCGGCTGCATGGGAGGCATTTTCCTTATGTCCTCCCGAGTACCCCTACCCAACGAGCCCCCCCAAAGAAAATGTCATGTCTGCAGAAAGATATAGGTGTGACACCCGTTATTATTGTCCCCACTGTCCTGACAATCCTGGTCTTTGCATTGGTGAATTTTTTGAACGCTACCATTCACTAGTTGAGTCTTAGGGTACAACATTGCACAGACTAGGCACACTTTCACAGGGTCTCCCAAAATGCCATCGCATTTATTTATCTTGACAGCAACAGCGTTTGCTCCCACGATACATAAATCCATGACTCCAGCGCTGTCGGAGGTGATTTCACCTGCATGGGGGTAGCAGGGGTGGAGGAGCGACTAGCTCCTACCTTTTGGGGCGGATGCCCCCATGCTTCGGCATATGTAAATGGTGCATGTATGCCCATGATTAGAAGTGGGTGGATGAAGGGAGGTATTCTAATGGTGGGCATACCCACCGATAAATACCTTTTTTTCGTTCAGCCTACAGGCTGCATGAAAAAAAAGATTACAATATATGCCCAACAAGGACCAGCAACGTATTGGTATGTTGCTGGACTTGTGGTCAGATGCTTTGAGGGCAGAGGAGAGATCTAGGGTCTAATAGACACTAATTTTTTCAAAAAAGAGTACCTGTCACTACCTATTGCAATCACAGGGGATATTTACATTCCCTGAGATAACAATAAAAAATGATAAAAAAATATATATAAATGAAAGGAACAGTTTAAAAATATAATAAAAAAGCAAAATAAATAATAATAATAAAAAAAAAGCACCCCTGCCCCCCCCCCTGCTCTCACGCAAAGGCAAACGCAAGTGTCGGTCTGGCATCATATGTAAACAGCAATTGCACCACGCGAAGGTCAGATCAAGGGCACTAATTTTAGAAGTAGACCTCCTCCGTAATCTAAAGTAGTAACCTGTAAATGCGTTTAAAGGCTTTTAAAAATGTATGTAGTTTGGCGCCACTGCATGTTTATGCGCAATTTTAAAGCATGTCGTGTTTGCTATCCATGTACTTGGCCTAAGATCATCTTTTTTATTTCATCAAACATTTGGGCAATATAGTGCATTAAAATGGAAAAAAGTGTTTTTTTTTAAAAAAAAATGCTTTTGAAAAATCTCTGCGCAAATACTGTGTGGAAAAAAAATGAAATACCCACCATTTTAATCTGTAGGGCCTTTGCTTTAAAAAATACATAATGTTTGGGGGTTTAACGTAATTTTCTTGCAAAAAAAATATTTTTTTCATGTAAACAGAAAGTGTCAGAAAGGGCTTTGTCTTCAAGTGGTGTGATGTTGACATAAGCTTCTAAACGTTGTGCATAAAATGCCAGGACAGTTCAAAACCCCCCCCAAATGACCCCATTTTGGAAAGTAGACACGCCAAGCTATTTTCTGAGAGGCATGTTGAGTCCATAGAATATTTTATATTTTGGCACAAGTTGCGGGAAAAAGACAAATTATTTTTATTTATTTATTTTTTTGCACAAAGTTGTCACTAAATGATATATTGCTCAAATATGCCATGGGCATACAGTATATGAAATTACACCCCAAAAAACATTCTGTTGCTTCTCCTGAGTACGGGAATAGCACATGTGTGAGGCTTTTGGGAGGCTAGCCGCGTACGGGACCCCAAAAACTAAGCACCGTCTTCAGGATTTCGAAGGGTGTAAATTTTTGATTTCACTCCTCACTGCCTATCACAGTTTCGGAGGCCATGAAATGCCCAGATAGCACAAATTCCCCCCAAATGACCCCATTTTGGAAAGTAGACACCCCAAGATATTTGTTAATAGGTATGGTGAGTACTTTGCAGACCTTGATTTTTGTCACAAAGTTTTGAAATTGAAAAAAGAAAAACATTTTTTTTTCTTTTCTGTCTTAATTTTCAAAAACAAATGAGAGCTGCAAAATACTCACCATGACTCTCAGCAAATAGCTTCACCTGAGGGAAAAAAGTGTAAAGAAGAAAAACACAACAGTTTTTTTAAAAATACTTTATTAGACAGCTCCGGGGGTCTTCTCTTCTTCCGTCTTTGGGGTCTTCTCGCCGGACTCCTCCGCTATCTTCTGCTCTTTTGCAAGCTCTTTTACTAGCGCAGGAGCCCGGCTTTCTTCTTCGTCGCCGCCTCCGTCGTCCGGGGGTCATTTTCTGACTTCGGGGGTCTTGTCCCGCTCTTTGGTTCTTCTTGCTGGGCCTCCGCTTTCTTCTTCCAGCTCATTAACTAGCATTGGCTGGTCTTCTTTCGCCGCTGCCGCCTTCTGCTTCTTCTTCAGATGTTGACACGACCCTCTCTCCGGCCGTAATGCTGGGGATGCATTGTGCAGCGACTTATATAGGGACAAGGGGCAGGGTCACATGGTGACCCCGCCTCTTATGATGTCACAGTCCCAGCATCCTCCGGGACTGTGACATCACCCGGTGACCCCGCCTTGTCCCTATATAAGTCGCTGCACAACACGTCCCCAGCATTATGGCCTGAGAGAGCATTGTGTCAAGAAGAAGAAGCAGAAGAAGCAGAAGGCGGCGGCGACAGCGACAGAAGACCAGGCCAATGCTAGTTAAAGAGCTGGAAGAAGAAAGCAGAGGACCGACAAGAAGAACTGAAGAGCGGGACAAGACCCCCGAAGTCGGAAGAAGACCCCCAGATGGCGGCGGCGGAGATGAAGAAGAAAGCCGGGCTCCTCCGCTAGTAAAAGAGCTAGCAAAAGAGCAAAACATAGCGGAGGAGTCCGGTGAGAAGACCCCGAAGACGGAAGAAGAGAAGACACCCGGAGCTGTCTAATAAAGTATTTTAAAAAACTGTGTTGTGTTTTTTTCTGTACACTTTTTTTCCCCCCAGGTGAACGGTTAGGGGTACAATGTACCCCATACTCATTCACATAGGGTAAGGGGCCGGAATCTGGGGGGCCCTTGAGTAGGCATGCGGAGAATGGAGCCGTAACCAAGGAAGACCTAATATGATAGGAGATGAAGCCTTAGGTAAGACAAGGAAGGATATCCACTCCTGGTGGAGTGTCCCTACTGACATCTTAACAGGAAAGGTCTGGAAGCGGATAGGGCCTCCAGGGAGAACAGTGCCATCAATCGCCAAGACCACCAATGGCGTTGTAAGGGGCAAAGGGGTAAGTCTCATGGAAGATGCAGTTTCCCAATCCATGAAATTGGCAGCGGCTCCGGAATCCATATGTGCTGAGAGCGAACGAGAGGAAGCACCGACATGAAGCAACACAGAAAGGAGAAGACGAGAAGCTGAAGGTGATATTTCAGGGTCTAATACTCCACCTTCCAGATGTATTAGCCCTGAGCGTTTTTCCGGACGAAGAGAACAAGTGTCACGGAAATGACCTTTGGCCCCACAATAGAGGCATAGGCCCAGAGTTCTGCGCCTAGCGCGTTCTTCGGGAGATAACTTTGTCCAGCCCAACTGCATAGGTTCCTCAGCAGGCAGGGGGTGCTCCTCGGATTGAAGAGAAGGGACTGGGAGCTCAGGCTGCCTAAAGAACGGGGAGTGCTGGCGTGTTTTTTCCAGGGCCCTCTCCTGAAAGCAAATATCGATCTGGTTACACAAGGTGATGACACTGTCCAGGTCAGCAGGAAGGGATCTTCCTGCTAATTCAGCCTTCACTCTATCAGAGAGGCCATGTAAAAAGGTTGCAACTAGGGCCTCATTATTCCAGCTCAATTCAGCTGTGAGGATACGGAACTGAAGAGCATACTGTCCCACAGAAGCAGACTCTTGACGGAGACGTAAAAGAGTGCTAGCCGCTGAGGAGACACGACCCGGTTGCTTGAAGATATTCCGAAAAAGTTTCAAGAAATCAGACAGGCTAGAAACCACTGGATCATTCAGTTCCCACAGAGGGGCAGCCCAAGCTAGCGCCTCGCTGGACAGGAGGGATATAATATATGCTACTTTCGCCTGATCGGACAGGAAGTTTTGGGGCTGAAGTTCAAAATGAATTGTGCACTGGATAAGGAACCCCCTGCAAGCCTTGGGGTCCCCAGAGAAACGGGCTGGAGCTGGTAGTTGTAATGAATGTGTGGCTGCGACTGATGCGATAGGTGCAGCAGCAAATAGCGGTTGAGGTTGTTGAACCGGGGGTCCTAATGAGACCTGAACCTGTTCAAAACGAGATGCCAGATCCTGAAGGAATTGCATCATCTGGGTCTGATGTGATTCTTGGGTCTCATGTCTACGAACTAAGCCCTGCATTAGATCATCTGCGGGTAGCAGCACATAAGCTGGGTCCATGGCTGATCACACTAGGTGACAGATGCACTCCGTAGGAGTCAGAAGTGCACCACTAGGTAGTGGACCTTAGGACTGACTGCTGTGGATTGTACCAAGGGAGATTAAGGACACAGGTCTACTGGATCACTAACACAGTTCCCAGTAGGAGCTAGAGCATAGATTCCCCAGGGCGCGGAGTCAAAGAGCCAGCAGGTGTTCACCAGAGCCTCCAGTGGTGAGGATGGACTTCGCTGCAGTCTGGCTCCAGGTCGCGGCCCCTAGGGTCTCACAGCTCACACTCACAGTGGACTACAGGAGAAGGAAGCAGCAGGCTGGAACAACAAGGATAGTAAGGGGATAAGGCAGAGGTCAGGGCAACTAGCAGACAGGAACAACAGAGTACACGCCAAAGGTTCAGGGTCACAGGCAGACAGGGATGGTCAGGGACATGCCAAAAGGTCAAGGTCACAAGCAGACAGGAATCATTCACAACACGCCAAGGTCGGTAACAGAGACAAACATAGAGCACACAGGAAACAGGAAGCCAAACACACAATGGATACACAATGGTTGATCAGCACCGCTGGTTTGCAGTGTACAGGTTAATATAGGGTTCCCTGATAGGGCCTGGGGTGGAGCCATGCTTAGAGGAGAGGTTATAAAAACCACCAGGTGGAAGTGGCTGGCCTCTTAGTCTGAACACACGAGGAGAGGTAAGCAAACAGAGGAAGATTACTGCATAACCATGACACCTTCCTTCTCAGACCAATTTTTAGCTTTCAGTGCTCTCACATTTTGAATGGCAATTACTCAGTCATGCAACACTATACCCAAACAATTTTTTTATAATTTTTTCATACAAATAGAGCTTTATTTTGGTGGTATTTAATCACCACTGGGTTTTTTATTTTTTGCGACATAAGTGAAAAAAGCAAAAATTTTGAAAAAAAACCCACTTTTTTTTAGTTTCTATGATAACATTTTGCAAATAAGTAATTTTTGTTCATAAATTTGGGCCAAAATTTATACGGCTACATCTCTTTGGTAAAAATAACCCAAATTAGTGGATATTATTTAGTCTCTGTGAAAGTTATAGAGTCTACAAGCTATGGTGCAAATCATTGAAAATTGATCACCCCGGATCACACCTGATCCACTGATGGCCTATCTCATTTCTTGAGCCCCTAAAATATCAGTACAAATACTCCCCAAATGACCCCTTTATGGCAAGAGGCATGGTGAGTTTTTTGAAGTTGTAATTTTTTTCCCACAATTCTTGGGAATATTAAGAATTTTTATTTTTATTTTTTCACAAAATTGTCATAATAACAAGTTATTTCTCACACACAGCATATGCATACTTCCACACACCCCCAAAATACATTCTGCTACTCCTCCATATGTGTGTGACTTTTACACAGCCTGGTCACACAGAGAGGTCCAACATGCAGGGAGCACCGTCAGGGGTTCTACGAGTATAAAATTACACCTCTAATTTCCTAACGACCTATTACAATTTTGAAGGCCCTGGAGCACCAGGACAGTGGAATTACCTACAAAATGACCCCATTTTGGAAAGCAAACACCCCAACGTCTATTCCATTCTATTCAATTTCTCATAAGGCATAATGAGTCTTTTGAACAGTTAATTTTTTTACACAAGTCTTCAGAAAAGAAAATGAAAATCTTTTTTTTTTTACACAAGGTTGTCAATTTATAAGATATTTCTAACACATAGCATGTATATAGCAAAAATTACACCCCAAAACACATTCTGCTACTCGTCCTGAGTATGGCGATACCACATGTGTGATACTTTTTCAAAGCCAGTCCACATACAGAGGCCAACATTGAAGTAGTACCTTCAGGCATTCTAGGAGCATAAATTACACATCTCATTTCATTCCTACCTATCACAATTTTGAAGATCTAGGAGCACCAGGACAGTGGAATTACCCACAAAATGACCCCATTTTGGAAAGCAAACACCCCAATGTATATTCTATGAGGCACGGGCTGCAGGTAGGTACTCGGGTACTCTGTTGGGCTGGAGACAAGTACTCAGGTACACTGATGGGCTGGTGACAGGTACTTAAGTACTCTGATCGGCTGGAGATATATAGTCGGCTACTCTGATGGCCTGGTGACAGGTACGAAGGGTACTCTGGTGGCCTGGTGACAGGTACTTGGGTACTCTGGTGGCCTGATGACAGGTACTCGGGTGCTCTGATGACCTGGTGACAGGTACTCGGGTACTCTGATGGGCTGGTGACAGGTACTCGGGCACTCTGGTGGCCTGGTGACAGGTACTCGGGTAATCTGATGGGTTACAGATATGTATTGGGGTACTCTGATGGACTGGTGACTGGTACTCAGGTACTCAGATGCACTGTGGCAGGTACTCGGGTACTTGAGTACTCAGATGGACTGTGACAGGTACTCGGGTACTCAGATGAACTGTGACTGGTACTCGGGTACTCAGATGGACTGTGACAGGTACCCCGGTACTTGGGTACTCAGATGAACTGTGACAGGTATTCGGGTACTCAGATGGACTGTGACAGGTTCTCCGGTACTCAGATAAACTGTGACTGGTACTCAGATGGACTGTGACTGGTAACCGGGTACTCAGATGGACTGTGACAGGTACTCAGGTACTCGGATAAACTGTGACTGGTACTCAGATGGACTGTGACTGGTAACCGGGTACTCAGATGGACTGTGACAGGTACTCAGGTACTCGGATGAACTGTGACCAGTACTTGGGTACTCAGATGGACTGTGACAGGTACCCAGGTACTCAGACGGACTGTGACAGGTACTCAGGTACTCGGGTACTCAGATGAACCTTGACAGGTACTCAGGTACTCGGGTACTCAGATATACTGTGACAGGTACTCAGGTAATCAGATGGGCTGTGACAGGTACTCAGGTACTCGGGTACTCAGATGGGCTGTAACAGGTACTCAGGTAATCAGATGGGCTGTGACAGGTACTCGGGTACTCGGATGGGCTGTAACAGGTACTCAGGTACTTTGATGGGTGGTGACAGGTACTCTGATGGGTGGTGACAGGTACTTTGATGGGTGGTGACAGGTACTCTGATGGGTGGTGACAGGTACTCTGATGGGTGGTGACAGGTACTTTGATGGGTGATGACAGGTACTCTTTATTAGGGGGGGGCAATCGGTGTGTTTTGGTGTGTACTGTGAGCGGTAACGATATGTTACCACAATCTCCTTCTCACACACGATCGGTGTGTGAGGAGGAGAACCCGGTAACATCTCGTTACAGCTGTTTGTTTACATTCTGTGACCGGCTGTGATTGGACACAGCCGGTCACGTAGTAAAGAGCCAATTTCATTGGTGACAAGCCGCATCCTATGCGTGCCATGGGGGCGTGCACGAGCGCCGTGCACGTGGGCAATACATGTGACCAGCTATGATTGGACGCAGCTGGTCACATGGTAAAGAGCTATTCGTTATTGGCTCTTTACCCCGAGGGACACACCTCATCCACGATCGCCAACTGAGGGCCCCCGGGGGCCCGCCGGAGTGGTGAGATACCGAGGACATCATATGATGCCAGCCCAGGATGGGAGATCCCATCTGCGGACGTCATATGACTATAGCCTGGTATTGAAGTGCTTAAACGATAAAACTTACCCTAATATAGTCCTTCTGCAGGACCTGAATGATGGTAGAACAGGTTTCTGGAATACTGATTCCTAGAGCCTGGGGGGAGATGCCTGTTGAGAACTTGATGTCTTGCAGACTTCTCCCCATCACCAAGTACCGCAAGGTGGCGACTAGCCTCTGCTCGGGAGTGATGGCTTGCAGCATGCAAGTGTCCTGCTTGTAATATAAGGGGACAGCAAAGCCAACAGACGATGAAAAACGGGGTCTGTCATCCAGAGATAATTCCTGAAAACATCAGGATTATTCTCATGGATCTCCCGCAACAAAGGCATATGAGAGAATTGGTCACGCTGGAGCAAACAATTCTTCGTCCATGAACTCCTCCTTGTCCTGTTCATGGACTGGACTTGGGTCAAAATAAGAAACCCCAACACCAAGCCCCTGCACAGCACGAACTCTAGGATGAGTATGTACCCGCAACATTGCTTAAAAACGGTCAGCGAGTCAGAACGAGCTAACAGAATGCACTGAAAATCAGAAAGGCCTGAGAAAAGTGAGCTGAAAATCAGAAACAAGCGGACAAGAATGCACTGAGAATCAAATACGTAATATAAAAACATGCACTGAAAACCAGATTCAAACTGACTACCCGACTGAAAACCAGATACGAACCCACAAGCACAAACTGAAGAGCAGTAACGAACTGAAAAGCACATGGTTGAAAATCGCGAATCATCTCTCACCAAACTTCTACTAACACGAGATAAACACGAGATTAGCAGAAGGAGCCCAAAAGGGTGGCGCACTGGCTATTGAACTTCCTCTTTATAGTGCCGTCGTACGTGTTGTATGTCAGCGTGTTCTTGATGATCGGAATTTCTGACAACATTGTTGTTGTTGTATTTGACACCATTTGTGATCACTAAGAATGTCACAAAGATTATTTTCAGCCGAGGAGGTATACAATATTCCGACGAGAGGAACGGGGAGCTCTCCGCTTTGGATTCCTCATATTCGGATTCTGAGTCTGACGTGGACTACGAGCCTGTCCCAAGCAGTGGAACACTGACAGCCTCAGAGGAGGATGAGAGTCCGCCCGCCAGACGAAGGCGTACTGGTGGGGAGGCAGTGCCATCCACCAGCACCGCAATGCCATCCACCAGCACCGCAGTGCCATCCACCAGCACCGCAGTACCTCTGCAAGGGCCAGGTACCAGTGGGGTATCACCTCAGTCCAAAAGGACTCAGTCCAAAAGGACCTTCAGTCTCATGCCAGCCTTCCCTATTCCCTTCAGAACCCCTTATGGCTTCCTCCTAATTCAGGAGAAGCTATCATTCCCCCTTTCACTGCCCAGCCAGGAGTCCATGTGGACACAGAAAATTTTTACTGAGGACATGCTTGCATCAGTTGTGCAGTTGTGGCCCAGTGAAACCTATATGTCCAACAATTTATAGCAAGTAACCCAACGTCCTTTTATGCCCATCCCTACGAGTGGAGAGCCCTAACAGTGGAGGAGTTTAAACATTTTTTGGGCCTCACATTCTGTATAGGACTAACCAAATAAAATGTTTTACGTTCGTATTGGTCTACTCTCCCCATCTACCACATGCCCATCTTTTCCTCAGTAATGCCCAGGATCAGATATCTCACGATTATGAGATTCCTACACTATAATAACAATACCCAGTGCCCTCCCCGAAATGACCCAAATTTTTACAAGCTTTATAAAATTCGGCCACTACTAAATTATTTTTCTGATATCTTCCCCCAGTTGTTTACCCCAGACCAACACATATGCGTGAACGAGCCCCATGTCAAATTTACTGGCAGGCTGGGCATAAAACAATTTATTCCCACCAAAAGGACCCGCTATGGTGTGAAGATGTATAAATTGTGCGACCGAGCTACAGGGTATACCTATGCCTTCATGGTATACGAAGAGAAGGACACCCAGCTACATTCCCCTAATTGCCCAGAATACATTGGATCGAGTGAGAAAGTCGTTTGGGAACTCATAAACCCACTCCTAGAGAAAGGCTACCATTTGTATGTGAACAATTTTTATACTAGTTTGCTCCTGTTCCGCAACCTTCACAGAAAGAACACTCCAGCATGTGGCACCATAAGGAAGAACCGGAAGGGCTTTCCTCAAAGCCTCGTCAACAAGAAGCTAAGAAGAGGGGAGACGGCGAGCTTACTGAATGAGGAAATTCTGGCTGTGAAGTGAAGGGACAGAAGGGATGTATACATTCTTTCATCGATCCACAATAATACATTCGTGGAGATCACCAGGAGGAATGGCCGAATCCAAAAGCCAACACGTATCCACGAATACAACATGTTCATGGGGAGTGTCGACTTCAATGACCAAATGCACGAACCCTATCTTGCCACAATACGAACATACCAGTGGTATAAATGGAAAACATTTAATTTAATTTGGCCATATACAACAGCTACTTTATTTATCACAAATCCACTGAAAGCCCCAAATCCTTCCTTGGCTACCAGGAGGAAATCACCACTGCCCTTGTATTCCAAAATGGCCCACCAGAAACCATTCAATCCGATGTGATTAGCAGACTCTCCGAACGCTACTTTCCCGAAAAAATCCCTCCCAGACAAACAGGCCAAAAACGGCAGAAAAAATGCCGGGTGTGCTCCAAAGGAGGAGAAGAGACACCATTTTTTATTGTCCCCAATGTCCTTCCCAACCAGGCCTCTGCATAGTTGACTGTTTCCGCCGTTACCATACTTCACTAAATTATTAGTGACATATGGTAAACATAACGCTCACTTCCTGCCATTTACCTTCACACCCCTTATGCCTCTATGAGTCCCCCTGTCCCCATTCTGTCCTGAACAAGGCCCTACTTCTGCCTGCTGCCTGTAGGACCTATGCCATCATGCCTCTGCCTGTTGCATGAACTAACCACACCACATGGATGGACCACGTTCCTGCCTACTACCAGGAGCAATATTTTGGCACTGCTGACAATCTCTGCCTGCACTGACCCTGGACTGTATATGGACAGTATTCCTGCCTGCTGGATGCACCGACTATGGATAGTGTTCCTGCCTGTTGCCTGGACAATTGCGTTTGCTTTTGCTGACCAAGTCCCTGCCTGCTGCCTGGACCAGTGCTATCCTCCTGTGGACAACTGTGCTACCAAAACCACAGGTAATTTTTTTTTACGCTTTGCTCAGCAGAATGTATTTTGGTATGTAATTCTTTGTATGTGCATGCTATGTGTTCCTAGAACACCTGACAGTGTTCCTTGTATGTGGCCAGGCTGTGTAAGAGTCTCACACATGTGGTATCACCATACTCAGGAGGAGTAGAAGAATGTATTTTGGGGTGTCATTTTTGCAATGTACATGCTTTGTGTTGGAAATATCTTATAAATGGACAACTTTGTGTAAAAAAAAATGCGGTTTCATTTTTTTCCACATTTTCCAAAAACTTCTGGAAAAAATTAACCATTCAAAAGACTCATTATGCCTCATAGATTATACATTTGTGGGGTATTTGTGATCAAGATTTGAGATAGGCCACCAGTACATCAGGTGTGATAATTTTTTTATGATTTTCACCACAACTTGTAGACTTTCACACAGACCAAATAATATCCACTAATTTGGGTTATTTTTTACCAAAGATATGTAACAGTATAAATTGTGGGCAAAATTTATGAAGAAAAAATTTATAATTTGCTAAATTTTATCACAGAAACGAAGAAAAATTAGGTTTTTTTTTTCAAAATTTTCTTTTCTTTTAATTTATAGCGCAAAAAATAAAAAACCCAGAGGTGATCAAATAACACCAAAAGAAAGCTCTATTTGTATAAAAAAAAAGGACAACAAATTAATTTGGGTACAGTATTGCATGACTGAGTAATTGTCATTCAAAATGTGAGAGCACTGAAAGCTGAAAGTTGGTCTGGTCACGAGGGGGGTTTAAGTGCTCAGTTGTCAAGTGGTTAAAGCCTCAACAATATGAATAGTAAAAAATGTGATGTGATGTAAATATACATTATATACATTACCATGTTCACAGTTGTTTCCATGGAAGCCTGGCCAGCACTCACAGGTGTAATTTCCAATTGTCTCTATGCATTCTCCATGATGACAAGTGGAATTTCTGCAACTAGCTGTAGAATAGATAGTGATGGTTACCGCATTGTTGACTTTTCCATTTATTTTTAATTCAGATCAGTGATACCATCTAAAACAACTCACATATAGAAAAGAAGAAAAGAACAAACAATGCTAACTATATATACAGTAATTTAGACAATATATTACTCATAAATAATGTCTCACAAGCATCTTCTAAACTTCAAAAATGTTTCTGTTAAAAAAAAACGTCAAAGATGAATTTCACCAAATTTGCATAAATCATTTTTGGAAATGAATACTTGTATTCTATACCATATATTTACTGTATGCCATACTGATGCAACTAGAAACATTAAAAAGTATTTGAATTTCTAGTGCATTTTAATATTAGGAAATTCCATTTAAGGGAATGCATTATTTGTGTAGTTTGGAGACATTCTAGCAATCATGTGTATTCTGTATTTGGCATTTGGAAACAAATTGTATGACAAAATATATGTCTTATTAGGAGCTGTCTATTTGCATTAAAAGACTCAGTTGATTTTAATAAAGCATCCCCAAGCCTCCTCTTCTCAGGTCCCTCACCAGAGCTCCTAACTCCACCTCTCTGCTGAGTGCCTCCATAGTATTGCTTTTGGGGCACCCATGCAGGCTTGCTCCAGAGGCAGCTCTATGTGTCCATTGACACGCCCCCTTTCCAGCTACCTCCTCGCAGGCTGTGATTGACAGCAACAGGAGCCAATGACTCCTGAATCTGTCTCTGAGACAATGAGGAGGGTGGGAGCTGTGCGAGCCACGGCTCTTGTGCACATCGCTGTGATTGTGCTCAAGTAAGTATAATGGGTGCTGGAGGGGGGAGGGGGGGGGGGTGGGCAGAGCATTGGAGTTTCTTTTTACCTTAATGCAGAGAATGCATTAAAGGTAATAAAAAGAAAAACCTTCAACCTTTACAACCACTTTAAGGATTTGGATATTAAAATAAACCCAGTAACTCTAAAAATAGATAAACAGTATATATTACGATGAATGTATCTGGATGAACCATCGTTATAATAAAATACTGACATCTGAAGAGATGCTGAAAATGTGAAGCTATAAATCGAAAGGGGCAGATTGAGAGAGCAAAAGAAGCAGTGGTTTCCCTGAGTCAGTAAACTGCTACTACAGGGGATTTGAGGGGGCGCCAGGAACCAATGCAAAGTTGTTATTTGGACTTTGTTTAAAAATTCAAACACCCAAAATACACCAAAAATATGCACAAAAACACAGAGGCAAGGACAAAGAAGACACATATTTTTTTTACTTTTTAGCCCTTCAAAAATACACTTAACATAACAAATGCATTACACTGAATTGTCAAAAAAGTTTACAGTGATGCAGTTTTAGTGCATTCTAATGACCCTGCCCAGTTTATTTCTATTTTGCTTATGTGCTGTACATAGAGTAGAGTTCATTCAATAAAAATAGAGGCATATTCATAAAGCAAAGTATGGTGAAGTATATGGACAAGCCCAGTAAAACTTAGCATATGGCTCCAACATCCCTTGAGTGTCAATACAAAAAACAAAGGAAAGGAGATGAGGGACTTTGAACTTGCCAATTATACAAATTCATATGACAACATCAATTAAAACAAAATATTTATTTGATTTACATAAAAAAAAAAAGTTAAAACACTGAATATAACACATCAGCATCCATTAGGAATAAAGAGTACTAGAGAGTGCTACTTTTTATGAGTTACATTGCTGTTTCCACGCTTTTATTTTGACATGTTTCGCCGCGAGGCTTCTTCAGGAAAAAGTGTGGTATAATAGATACTAAACAGATGAAAATGTATATATCAAAAACTATTGAATATATATATATATATATATATATATATATATATATATATATATATATATATATATATCAAACAGATTTACAGCTATGTAATAGCGATAAGGAGGTATCCCACCACCCAGATACAAGTTCCCAAGAAAAAGGGAATTCCTACCTCAAAGTGATTGGGTATTGAAGCCAATAAATATCAGATTTTATAGGTAAGGAGTCTGTTCATGATGGCCTTGTGTGTCCAACCAACAGTATTCTGATCGCCCACATATACCGGATCTCCCACAGAGAGATCTTTTTGTATGCCGGTAATCTGATTAGTGCACAGATACATCGCCCAGAGAGTTATATGTATGCTGGAAATCTGATTAGTGCAGGGATATGTCAATGAAACACATTAAAACATATCTATCTCACGGGCAGTTGGCGTTGTATTTAAATCATTATAACTTTCAAACATTGCATACTTTCTTAGTTTGTGCTGCAAATGTAGGGAGCCTACATGTCCACTAGGTGGAGCCAAACGCCAACATATGCGCAAGCCTGCAATGGAATGTAAAGTGGAAATTGTTATAAGTACCAGTTGAACAGCATTACTACCTATACTCAGAAACATATTCAATAATGAAGACTAAGGATGAGCCAAACACCCCCTTGGTTAAGTCCGTAGCAGAACATGCGAAAAAATTTGTGCGGACACCATTAAATTCGGGGCACGAACGTGAAAACTCAAAAGTTATAATTTTAAAGGCTTATATGCACGTTATTGCCATAAAAAGTGTATGAGGACCTGGGGACATGTATCAAAACAGAAAAAAGTTTTAAAAACTTCAGTTATTTTCAGGAGCAGTGATTTTAATGATGCTTAAAGTGAAACAATAAAATGAAATATTCCTTTAAATATTGTGCCTGGGGGTCCCCTTAGGCTGGATTCACACCTATGCTTTTTTAGTGCTTTTTGCATTTTGCAGATTTGTACTACAGCCCATTTAACATGGTTTCCTATGGAACACGTTCTGTAGTGCAAATCTTCAAATGCAAAAAGCACTAAAAATGCATAGATGTGAATCCAGCCTAAGTCTGCCTCTAAACTAGCGCATCTTTCCCATGTTCATAACAGTACCACGTATAAGGTGAAATATCCACGCTAACCCTCTAATAAATGTGAATATACTTATGTTTGAAAATATATGTATTGGTGTCAGGCCACCTGAGGCCAGGTGACAGATGCACACCATTGGGATCAGGAGTGCACCGCAAGGTAGTGGACCCTACGGCTGACTGCTGTGGATGGGAGTCAGGGTTTTTAAAGGAAGGCAGGGCCCCTGGAACACCAACACGGATCTCACCTGGGTTAGAGCGTAAGATTCCCTAGGGCGCAGAATCTAAGAGCCAGCAGGTGTTCACCAGAGCCTCTAGTGGTGAGGATTGACTGGGCTGCAACTGGCTCCAGGTCTCGACCCCCAGGGTCCCCTAGCTCACGCCCACAGTGGGCAACAGGAGGATAGGGATAGTAAGGGAATAAGCCAAGGTCGGGGTGACTAGCAGATGACAACAGAGTACACGCCAAAGGTTCAGGGTCACAGGCAAACAGAGATAGTCGGGGACACGCCAAAAGGTCAGGGTCATGAGCAGACAGGAATAGTCGAACACGCCAAGATCGGTAACAGAGACAAATGTAGAGCACACAGCAAGCAGGAAACAGGAAGCCAAACACACAATGCTGATCAGCAGGGCTGGCCTTCAGTGCACAAGTTAATATAGAGTTCTCTGATAAGAGCTGGGGTGGAGCCATGCTTAGAGGAGAGATTATAAAAGTAGTCCGTGGGAGTGGCTGGTCTCTAGAGATGAACATATGGAGAGAGGTAGGCTGACAGACAAACTCTATTGCATAACCATGACAATTGGTGAAAACCAGTGAAACAAAATTACGTATATCTGTTAATACAAAACATGAAAAAGACGGTTGTGCTGCAAATAAAAACCTAAATATTCAGCTAATAGATATGTGTAACAAATATATATGTGCGACCAAAATATTATGAATAAATGCCACATAGGTGTTTAAAAAATAGTGCCACAATGTAATTAATAGTGCCACAATATAATTAATGCCACAATGTGATTAGAAGTCCATAGTAGATAACACTCCATATGATCCGATGGAATTGGACTCTTCAGAAGATATATAATGATTACTCCATTCACCCCACATTTCAAGAGGAGCATTCAAACAACAGCCAAGGAAATGATTTGAAAGACCAAATGTCCGCTTACCAGATCTGTTGGATCTCAGGTTATAGAGATCATATAAGCATGTGCAGGAGAGATCAATCAGCCAGGGACGGTGTGTCCATCCATTCATCCGATATCCAAATCCACTCCTCCAGAGACAACTCTCCAACTACTGCAGTGTGCTTCATGGGACCTTTGTCATGGTAAGTTGCTCATAGAGCGTTTCATGAAAGGCAGAAAGAAGACTTCATGGTGCAGTACTAAGAACAAGGTTTCTTATTCCAATAAAGTGCTAAGCAATTGACATCCAGAAAAAACGGTGTATTCGATAAGAACTCACAGCCGCGGCTCAAGCCAGCCAGCTGGTGCGTGGTGACATCAGGTCCTACAGCTCCACCCGACGCGTTTCTCCATATGAGGCATCGACTGGGAAAGGAGTTTCTGCCTTTCATGAAACGCTCTATGAGCGATGTTACCCTGACAAAGGTCCCACAAAGCACACTGCAGTAGTTGTCTCTGGAGGAGAGGATTCGGCTATCGGATGAACGGATGGACACACCATCTCTGACTGATTGAGCTCTCCTGCACATACTTATATGATCTCTATTACCTGAGATCCAACAGATCTGGTAAGTGGCCATTTGGTCTTTCAAATCCTTTCCTTGGGTGTTGTTTGCTCCTCTTGAAATGTGGGGTGAATGGAGTAATCGTTATATATTCTGAACAGTCCAATTCCATCGGATCATGTTATCTGCTATGGACTACCCTGTTTCCCCTAAAATAAGACCTAGTGTGATTGTCGGTGATAGCTGCAATAAAAGCCCTACCCCCCAAATAAGCCCTAGTTAAAGTCCTTGTAGGTCTTCTTTTCAGGGTAGGGCTTATTTTTGAGGAAACAGAGTAGGGCTTATTTGGGTGGTAGGGCTTATATTGCAGCCAACACCGACAATCACGCTAGGTCTTATTTTAGGGGAAACAGGGTACTAATCACATTGTGGCATTACTTATATTGTAGCACTATTAATTACATTGTTGCACTATTAATTACATTGTTGCACTATTTTTTAAACACCTATGTGGCATTTATTCATAATATTTTGGTTGCGCATATATATTTGTTACAGATAACAGTACCACCGCAAAATTACATTTCTAAAGGAAAAAATGTAATTTTAAAACTGCTCGTGGCTGTATTGTCAGATCCCTGCAATATAGATAAAAATCATTGAAAAAAATGGCGTGAGTTTCCCCCCCATGTTGATGTGGACAAGGGCCTCTTCCCCACAACCCTTGTCCGGTGGTTGTGGGGGTCTGCGGGTGGGGGCTTATCGTAATTTGTAAGCCCCCTTTAGCAAGCCCCCTAGATCCCAGGCCCCTGCCTATGTTAATGGATAGGGGTACATTGTGGGCAGGGGGATTATCGGCATCTGGAAGCCCCCTTTAAGAAAACCCCTACTCATGGACATCGCGGGAAACCGTTTTTTTTAAATTTAGTAAAGGAATTGTCCACAACTGTTTCCGGTAATTTTTTACTTTTTTTACACTTTTTTTGTTAATGAGTAGGGGTAAAATGTACCCGATATCCATTCACATGGGGGGCAGGATCTGGGGGCCCCCTTGTTAAAGGGGGCTTCCAGATTCCGATAAGCCCCCTGCCCACGGACCCCCACAACCACCGGACAAGGGTTGTGGGGAAGAGGCCCTTGTCCACATCAACATGGGGGGGAACTCACACCATTTTTTACAATGATTTTTATCTATATTGCCGGGATCTGACAACCACAACCCACGGACCCCCACAACCACAGGGCAAAGGTTGTAGGGGTGAGGCCCTAGTCCCCATCAACATGATTTTTATGTGTATTGCCAGGAGCCAGCAAGACATCACAGCCACGAGCAGTTTTAAATTACATTTCTTCCTTTAGAAATTTCAATTTGCTGCTCTCATTCATTACAGTATGTACGGCCGCTATGTAAGCAGCCTTACATTATGTGGGGCGTGGATTGGCCAAAGGCACCCTGGTTTTGGCCAATCATGGGTCTCACAGTAGAGTGTGCTTTGATTGGTCAAAGCATCCAGGTCAGGTGCATGCTTTAGCCAATCAGCAGCCATCACTGCACTGCGATTTGAAGTGCATTGACAATCTCACAGTGCATTATGGGGCATTTCGCAGATGCTCGAATTTCCTGCAAACGCCCCATAATGTTCTAAATTCGGCGAACAGGCGAACACCCGATGTTCGACTCGAAAATTGGGCTCATCCCTAATGAAGTCACTAAATTTACCTGAGTATTGGGCCAAAATGTCCTTTGCACATTGTTGGTTGAATGCTTCAGGGGGTGCTCGGTGGAAGGAAGCCCATTCAAACCTATGAATTAAGGGGAAAACACAATAGAGATCACATCTCTGAATTATATCTATGGCTGTTAACAGTGATCAGCATGAGATTCAGCAAAGAGCAACAAACCTGCTTGCAGTGTGCAGTGGAACCATGCTCCCAAGGACTCTAGCGAAATGGCTACCACCCAGGGGCGTAACTATAGGGGGTGCAGCATTAGCAACCGCAACCGGGCCCTGTGATGCAGGGGGCCCATGCAGCCCCCTCTACATATGGCCAGCAGAAGCATAGGCAGCTAGGGGTACCAGTGCACCATGCACACGGGTGGCTGGAGGTGGAGGGTGACTAGCAGAGCTCCATGCTCGACTATCGCACTGGCTGCTCTTTAGTTGTGCATTCCCCGTGTGACCTGTGTCCTCGGCCGGCTCCTCAGAGTACCCCTCTCCTGCTCCATGCATTGCCGCTCAGTCCAATGTCTGTTCTCCTCAGCCAGAGTTTCTTTCTGGGAGATATGCTGATCGCCCGTCCAGCACACTGGATGGAGCCCAGGCCAACATGGATGAGTGCGTGGCCTACAGCTTGGTCATGGTGAGTGAGAGGACCCCATCCCCCACACACCATTACATACCCCCTCCATCTCCCCCTGGGGACAGGGACCCCCACCTCCCCTGGGGACAGGGACCCATTCTCACCTGGGGCAGTAACTTCATCTGCCCTGGAGAAAAGGACCTCATCTCTTCTGGGGGCGGGGACCCCATCCTGCCTAGGGACAGTCCCCCAATGGGGCACCTAAAAATTTAAAAAAACTACTGATACCAGTGGTGGAACTACAGGGCTCACAAAGGTCATACCTGTGACCACGCCCTGGAGTTCCACCGCCGGACTCAGAGGGAAGGGCCCTGACTGGGGTTCAGGGGGGCCCTTCATGGTTTCTTGCATCGGGGCCCTGAAGGTTCTAGTTACGCTACTGCTACCACCAAGTGGGCCCTTATATAACTCTCCCCATCACGTCCAGGACATAACACCATGATGTGATGCAGACGCTGATACAAAGGGGGCGCAGATTGCATGCGCTGACCGAACTGGAGTCACATCCATGGCAACCCTACACGCTCACAATTCCAGCCGGGGGTGGGTGATGATCCAACAGGTGGACACGCCCATAGCGGGTGACGGAATGTGCGTCATCTGCATGGCAGTGCAGAGTGGCCCACTGTTTCCAGCCCATGGAGGGAAAGGTGCCAATGGGGAAGACACAGCGCCCCCCAGGTCCAACACCAGCACGCACGGCTCCTAAAGAAAGGGGCATGCATGGAGGCCCCACAGGGCCAATACCTCCAGGTCGGAGGTCCCAACCGGTGTGAATCACCTTGCCTAATGTGTGTATCCCCACAGATGCCCCTGGGCATCAGTACGGGGATCCATTGACCAGTGTGGGCAATCTAATTGGAAGGACACATCCTGCCGCCATGACAGACTGTAAAAAAAAAAGAAAATAATGTTATTAAATTCAACTTTGTTGGTTGGTGAAACCTTACTTGGTGGGTGTGCTGGTGTTGGACCAGGGGGGGCACTGTGTCTTCCTCTTTGGCGCCTTTCCCTCCATAGGCTGGAGACAGTGCGCCACTCGGCACTGCCATGCAGATGACATGCTTTCTGCCACCCCCTATGGGTGTGTCCCCCTGGGGGATCGGCACCCGCCCCGGCGGGAATTGTGAGTGTGTGGGGTAACCATGCATGTGACTCCGGTCCGGTCAGTCTTACGTCATGGTGTTATGCACCGGACGTGATGGGGAGGGGTATATAAGAACCCACATGGCTTTTTCCATTTTGCCGGAGTCCTTAGGAGTGTGGTCCACTGCACACTGCAAGCAGTTTTGTTGCTCTTTGCTGAATCTCATGATGATCACTGTTAGCAGCCATAGATATACTTCAGAGAGGTGATCTCTATTGTGTTTTCCCCTTAATTCATAGGTTTGGTTGGGCTGCCTTCCATTGGGCCTCTTTCCCCCGGAGCAATCGACCCCCAATGTACAGAGGGGGCAGTTCCCCCCGTTTGGTTCAGTACTTAGGTACATTTAGTGTCTTCATTATTGACTACGTTTCTGAGTATAGGTAGTACGTTGTTTAGACACAAGGAGAGAGGCCTCTGGGTGCAGATATAGGACAAGTTTAAGATTCAAAAAACTGTGTGCTAGAGAGATGTAGAGAGAGGTATCAAGGAAGGGATCGAGATAGCCACCATCTTTTAACATGACCCTTTCCATACTTACGATATAGGCATAGACATACTGTATGTTTATTTGTACTTATATCAGCCATGTCATATACATAATAACAATTTTATATCTATGCTCCTTAGGTTGGTCTTCCTTTGGGGGTGGCGGGCATTCGTATGTTATGCTCCATCACTAACCCCCTTCCTTTATTAAGTTTAGTATCCCTGACTAACTTCCAGTACATGTGAATGACATTGTACTTGGCCATCAGTATCTATGTATAAATGTGGGTTAGGCCATGCACACACTGCCTGTACTTTGTATATGTACTGTGTTGCACTTTTTCAATATCTATCCTGTATTTGTCACTATGGACGGGTGAGTATATGATGGTCTCTAGATGACTTGTAATTCTATGAATTCCTTTTATATATCTATTATTTTTCACTACTTTTCATAATCCTTAATTCATTTATAATTTTTGATAATTAATTCTTCATATTCCCGCCCTCCCCCATGCACATATAACCTCCCCCCCGCCCCCAATGTTCCAACAGCCACTTTTATTATGATATAATTATCATATGGCACCTTATCACTAGTATAAATGTGTGTCTATATATACAGTATCTCACAAAGGTGAGTACACCCCTCACATTTTTGTAAATATTTTATTATCTCTCTTCACGTGACAACACTGAAGCAATGACACGTTGTCTGAGTGTACAGCTTGTATAACAATGTACATTTGCTGATCCCTCAAAATCACTCAACATTCAGCCATTAATGTCTAAAACACTGGCAACAAAAGTGAGTATATCCCTAAAGCCCCGTACACACGAGCGGACTTTTCAACATCCAAAGTCTGACGGAATGATTCCGTCAGACCTTTCGATCGTGTGTGGGCTGCAACGGACTTTTGATTCGCAAAAGTCTGACAGACTTTAGAAAATGGAACATTCTTCAAATTTTTCCGACGGAACTCCGCCGGACCCAGTTCCTACCGAAAAATTCGCTCGTGTGTATGCTATTCCGACGGACTAAAACCGACGCTAGGGCAGCTATTGGCTACTGGCTATGAACTTCCTTATTCAAGTCCAGTCGTACTTCATCACGTTCGAATCCGTCGGAGTTTAGTGTGATTGTGTGTGGCCAAGTCCGCTCATTCAAAAAGTCCGTCAGAACTCTGTCGGAACTCCGGCAGAACTCCTTCGGAAGTCTGTCGGACATAAGTCTGGTCGTGTGTACGCGGCATTAGTGAAAAATTCCAAATTGGGCCCAAAGTGTCAATATTTTGTGTGGCCACCATTATTTTCCAGCACTGCCTTAAACCTCTTGGGCATAAAGTTCACCTGAGCTTCACAGGTTGCCAATTGAGTCCTCTTCCACTCCTCCATGATGACATCACGGAGCTGGTGGATGTTAGAGACCTTACACTCCTCCACCTTCCATTTGAAAATGCTGCATAGATGCTCAAGGGGGTTTAGGTCTGGAGACATGCTTGGCCAGTCTATCACCTTTACCCTCAGCTTCTTTAGCAAGGCAGTGGTCATCTTGGAGATGTATTTGGGGTTGTTATCATGTTCGAATACTGCCCTGCGGCCCAGTCCCCAAAGGGAGGGGATCATGCTCTGCTTCAGTATGTCACAGTACATGTTGGCATTCATGGTTCCCTCAATGAACTGTAGCTCCCCAGTGCCAGCAGCCCCAGACCATGACACTCACCACCATGCTTGACTGTTAGCAAGACACACTTGTCTTTGTACTCACCTGGTTGCCGCCACACACGCTTGACACTACCTGAACCATATAAGTTTATCTTGGTCTCATCAGACCACAGGACATGGTTCCAGTAATCCATGTCCTTAGTCTGCTAGTCTTCACCAAACTGAGGGCTTTCTTGTGCATCATCTTTAGAAGAGGCTTCCTTCTGGGATGACAGCCATGCAGACAAATTTGATGCAGTGTGCGGTGTATGGTCTGTGCACTGATAGGCTGACCCCCCACCCCTTCAACCTCTGCAGCAATGCTGACAGCACTCATATGTCTATTCCCAAAGACAACCTCTGAATATGACGCTCAGCAGGTGCACTCAACTTCTTTGGCCAACCCTGGCGAGGCCTGTTCTGAGTTGAACCTGTCCTAGTAAACCGCTGTATGGTCTTGGCCACCGTCCTGCAGCTCAGTTTCAGGGTCTTGGCAATCTTCTTATAGTCTAGACCATCTTTATGTAGAGCAACAATTATTTTTTTTAGATCCACAGAGACTTCTTTGCCATGAGGTACCATGTTTAACTTCCAGTGACCAGTATGAGAGAGTGAGAGCGATGACACCAAATTTAACACACCTGTTCACCATTCACACCTGAGACCTTGTAACACTAACGAGTCACATGACACCGGAGAGGGAAAATGGATAATTGGGCCCAATTTGGACATTTTCACTTAGGGGTGTACTCACTTTTGTTGCCAGTGGTTTAGACATTAATGACTGTGTGTTGAGTTATTTTGAGGGGACAGCACATTTATACTGTTATACAAGCTGTACACTCACTACTGTGGGTGGGGGGGGGGGGTGTACTCACTTCCGTGAGATACTGTACATATATTCATATATGTGTGTATGCATGCCATACATATCTCAGTTATAAACAAATGCATTTATTTTTATTAGTCGTCCCACCCTTTTCCTCCACCATCACCTAATAATTCATTTTAAAATGCCTAATCATCCAATAATTTATTCATTTAATTTCATAGATTTTTCTATTAGTTTAATTTAATATTCTTGATATTATTGATTTTAATCCATTACTGTTAATTTTTTTATCAATGTATATATGGGTAATAATGCTGCTATTTATTGTGTATTGTGTGTTTGTGTTTATACATCATTGCTTTTTAACTGTGCTTTTTAACCCATTTTTCTTAAAAAGTGCTATTCATCAAATATCATAAACCCCTTGTCCCCTGTCCAGTATTATTTTGTCATTACGTGGTGTTGAATAAAGCCATTGAGCAATTGCCTTGGTGTGCCACCAATCACTATGTACTTATACTGCCAACCCCCCCCCTGCACACTTTATATTGCAGCTCTTCAGTCCCACATGTCAGCTTGAAAAAGGAGCGTGACTGCTGTGTCATCTGCAGCACGTACGCTCAAGAGATGCAAACCAACCGCTCCTCAAGCCTCGTTCTGAGTGGTCTCTACCGCGGCCGGCTTCCTACTACCAGCAGTGTTGTATCAAGCAACCTGCCTCTTCCTCACAGGAATGGATTGACACACTGATGACCGGATCACCCCCGTGCTGTGAATTATTCATGCCTACCTATGATCAAATGTGAGTTGCCTGTACTAAGTGCTATTAAATTAGTTTTATATCTGCACCCAGAGGCACCTCTCTTCTTGTGTCTTTTTTGTGTACTGGAACATGGTTTCCATTCCCCCTTGATGGCAGCCCTGAGTGTGGGACCCCCCATTACCACCTGATATGGTCCTTGGACTTTTTAATACAGCTGCAAAAAAAAAAAAGTATGTGATATGATGACATGAAATTGGTCATAAAATGTGATCTGATCTTCATCTAAGTCACAACAATAGACAGTCACAGTCTGCTTAAACTAATAACACACACAAAATTAAATGTTAGCATGTTTTTATTGAACACACCATGTAAACATTCACAGTGCAGGTGGAAAAAGTATGTGAACCCCCAGACTAATGAGATCTCCAAGAGCTAATTGGAGTGAGGCGTCAGCCAACTGGAGTCCAATCAATGAGATGAGATTGGAAGTGTTGGTTACAGCTGCCCTGCCCTATAAAAAACACACACCAGTTCTGGGTTTGCTTTTCACAGAAAGCATTGCCTGATTGTGAATGATGCCTCGTACAAAAGCGCTCTCAGAAGACCTACGATTAAGAATTGTTGACTTGCATAAAGCTGGGAAGGGTTATAAAATTATCTCCAAAAGCCTTGCTGTTCATCATTCCATGATAAGACAAATTGTCTATAAATAGAGAAAGTTCAGCACTGCTGTTACTCTCCTTAGGAGTGGGCGTCCTGTAAAGATGACTGCAAGAGCACAGCGCAGACTGCTCAATGAGGTGAGGAAGAATCGAGTGTCAGCTAAAGACTTACAAAAGTCTCTGACATATGCTAACATCCCTGTTAGTGAATTTATGATACGTAATACACTAAACAAGAATGGATTTCATGGGAGGATACCACAGAGGAAGCCACTGCTGTCCAAAAAAAACATTGCTGCACGTTTACAGTTTGCACAAGAGCACCTGGATGTTGCACAGCAGTACTGGCAAAATATTCTGTGGACAGATGAAACCAAAGTTGAGTTGTTTGGAAGAAACACACAACACTATGTGTGGAGAGAAAGAGGCACAGCACACCAACATCAAAACCTCATCCCATCTGTGAAGTATGGTGGTGGGGGCATCGTGGTTTGTGGCTGCTTTGCTGCGTCAGGGCCTGGACAGATTGTTATCATCGAAGGAAATATGAATTTCCAAGTTTATCAAGACATTTTGCAGGAGAACTTAAAGTGGGGTACCCCCTAAAAAAAAAAATTAAAAGTCAGCAGCTACAAATACTGCAGCTGCGGACTTTTAATAATCGGACACTTACCTGTCCCGGGGTTCAGCGATGCGGGGGAACAAAGCCCCCCCTCGTTACCCGCTCCGCTCGCAGCACTGTCATTCGTACTGTGGGCACCCAGCTGTGGTTTCACAGCCGGGCACCAACTGCGCATGCACGAGCGGCGCAGGGCACCGTGATGCACCGCACAGTCACCTGGGACATGTGACACGTCCCAGGTGACTGTGCAATGCGAGGGGAAGTGATGTCACCAGCCCGGGCAAGGAAGAAGGCAGACTACGAGGGACCCCCTAGCAACAGGTATTTAGAGGTGAGTAAAAAAATATTTTTTTCCAATTATTTTTTTTTTAAGAATTTAAAAAAAAAAAACATTTTTTGGTGGCAACACCACTTTAAGGCCATCTGTCCACCAGCTGAAGCTCAACAGAAGATGGGTGTTGCAACAGAACAACGACCCAAGCATAGAAGTAAATCAACAACAAAATGTCTTAAACAGAAGAAAATACACCTTCTGGAGTGGCCCAGTCAGAGTCCTGACCTCAACCCAATTGAGATGCTGTGGCATTACCTCAAGAAAGCCATTCACACCAGACATTCCAAGAATATTGCTGAACTGAAACAGTTCTGTAGAGAGGAATGGTGTCATGTACCTGGTTGGAGAGCCCAAGCGTGCAGGGAGCGGCGCCTCGTAAGCCCCGGCTCGAGAGCCCCTGGAGATGGGAACAGGGATTCAGGAGTCCGGAGGGCACAAGTGCCAGACTGGTCAGCTGGTAGAAGAGACCGGAGCAGATGGTGGACCGGAGCGGAAGGTGCAACCAGCGCAGGATGCCGGACAGGAACTGCTGGACAGCTGGCACAGGCGAACAGGCAGGAGCTGCAGAAGTAGTAGTCAGTGCAGGTCTGTAGGCAGACTGGCAGAAGTAGTCAGGGACGAGCTGGGTCGGCAACAATCGGGCAGCAGAGGTACAAGGCAGAAGGCAGAAGCGTGGTCAATCAGGCAAAGGGTCGGAGGCAGGCGGCAAAGAGGCAAAGTCCAGGAACAGGCCGGGTACAGAATCAGGAACACACACACAGGAACAGACAGCAGGAGTCACAGGAACGCTGTAGGCGGGACAGCACAGAGGAGCAGGAGCAGGTCCCTTAAGTAGGCAACTGGGCGCCAAGAACGGTCGCACGGTACGTCTACGTACCCCCGCGGGTGACCGTGCTCCCGTTCGTGACCCCGCGTACCCGCGTACGCCCGTTCGGCTCGTTGCGCACCCGCGTGCGCCCGCTCGTGTCAACGCGCACCCGCGTGCGCCTGTTGGGGACTACGTGCACTCGCGTGCGTTCGTTAGCGCCAACCCGCGTCCGAAGGCACCGACGATCCCCTCGTACAGGGAACCTGCGGGTAAGTCTTACTTGGGTGACCGGGGTGGTGGAACGACCGTGACATTGCCCCCCCCCAAGGGGCAACCTCCGGATGCCCAACTGTGCCATCTTATCCGGGTGAGTTCTTTTGAAGGCATGGATTAGTCTTTCAGCATGCAGGTTGGACTCCGGTTCCCATGAATTCTCCTCAGGGCCATATTCCCTCCATTTAACCAGAAACTGGGTCTGGTTATGTCTCCTCCTGCAATCCAAGATAGCTTCAACCTCAAACTCCAATTCCCCATCAATCATCACGGGTTCTGGGGGGTTGGTACTCCGGTCGGCAAAGGGGTCCGGAACCGCAGGCTTGAGCAATGAAACATGAAAAACCGGGTGGATCCGGAATGACCCCGGGAGTTTCAGCTCAAAGGCTACTTCATTTAGTTTCCTCAGAATGGGGAATGGACCCACGAACTTCGGACCCAGCTTCCTGGAAGGGCAGGCCAACTTCAAGTTTAAAGTAGACAGCCAGACCTGGTCCCCGACCTGGAGGTTAAGTTCGCCCCTTCTCTTCCTATCGAAGACTTCCTTATAGTGTTCCTGGGTTTTAGCCAGCGTTTCTTGAAGGATCCTGTTGTTATTCCTGAAGAAGTTAAGGTCCTCCTGGACCGCCGGTACTGAACACTCAGGAAGATTACCGGGCAGAAAAAGTAGATGGAAACCGAAGTTTGCAAAGAAGGGGGACTGCTTGGTGGCCGAATGGACGGAATTATTATATGCAAATTCTGCTAAAGGTAGAAGCGATACCCAATCGTCCTGGGAGAAGGAAGAGAAGCAACGCAGATACTGCTCCAGCGTTTGGTTGGTTCTCTCGGTCTGGCCGTTAGTTTGAGGGTGATAGGCCGAAGATAGGCGAAGCTCAATTTTCAGGGCCCCACAGAGAGCCTTCCAAAACCTGGACGTGAATTGAACTCCCCTGTCAGAGGTGATGTCAGCAGGAATGCCGTGGAGCCTTACTACTTCTTTAATAAAAGTCCTGGCCATCTCTGTGGCCGATGGAGTCCCCTTCATGGGTAAGAAGTGAGCCATTTTAGTAAATCTGTCCACCACCACCAGAATCGAGGAAAAGTCTTCAGAGGGGGGCAGTTCCACGATAAAATCCATGGATATCATCTTCCACGGCCTATCCGGGATGGGTAATGGCCTCAGCAAGCCCCAAACCTTCGACTTACTCCCCTTATTCCTAATGCAGGTGGTACACGCTTCTACATATTCCCTGCAGTGTTTCTTCATCTGGGGCCACCAAAACGTGCGTTGAAGTAAGTCTGAGGTTTTGAATGCCCCAAAGTGACCGGCCAATGGGTGGTCGTGGCAGGAGCTGAGGACCGCAGTACGTAACTCCTGGGGGACAAAGATTCTATCCTGGTGCCAGAGAAGACCGTCCTTGGAGGTTAAAGAGGTGTCAGAAGATTGAGCCGGATTACTGGAGGCCTGTTTAATTCGGGACAAGAGATCTTCTTGGAGCAGGAGAAAGTTTCCTGGGGGAAGAATGGTGTCTGGCGTAGGAGATAACACTGGCTCATTGTACATCCGGGAAAGAGCATCGGGCTTCACGTTCTTCGACCCGGGCCTGTACGTGATATGGAACATGAACCTGGAAAAGAAAAGTGCCCACCGGGCCTGTCTTGGCTTCAGTCGCTTGGCAGATTTAAGATACTCCAGGTTCTTGTGGTCCGTATAAACCAGGATCGGGTGGGAAGCACCTTCAAGGAGGTAGCGCCATTCCTCCAACGCCGCCTTGATTGCCAGTAATTCCCGGTCTCCGACGTCGTAGTTCCGCTCAGCTTCTGAGAGTTTACGGGAGAAAAAGGCCACCGGGTACAAAAGTGACTTAGGCCCCTGTCTCTGGGATAATACCGCCCCAACGGCTACTTCCGAAGCATCTACCTCCAGGATATAGGGCAGCGTGGCGTCGGGGTGTCTCAGGATCGAAGCTGAAACAAATAGATTCTTCAGGGTTTCAAAGGCTTCTTGCGCCTTGGGAGTCCACAGGAATCTTTGACCCTGTTTGGTCAGCTCCGTGATGGGGGAGATAATGGATGAAAATCCTCTGATAAACTTTCTATAGAAATTGGCAAATCCCACGAACCGTTGGACCCCTTTCCGGTCCGAGGGAGCGGGCCAGTCTAGGATGGCTGAGACTTTCTGGGGATCCATTTCTATTCCATTTACCGAAATGATCAAGCCCAAGAATTGAATGCTCTGTTGCTCGAAGACGCACTTCTCCGGTTTGGCGTACAGGCCATGGAGACGGAGACGAGCCAGGACAATCTTCACATGCTCCCGGTGTTCGACTAAAGAGGAAGAAAAGATTAGTATATCGTCAAGGTATATAACAACAAACAGGTCTAAGTACTCTCTGAAGACATCATTGACGAAATGCTGGAATGTAGCAGGGGCATTACAGAGTCCAAAGGGCATGACGAGATACTCATAATGCCCGAAGCGGGTACGAAAGGCGGTCTTCCACTCATCGCCTTTGCGGATACGGACCAGGTTGTAGGCGCCCCGCAGATCCAGCTTGGAGAACACCCTAGCCGACCCCAGTCTCTGGAACAATTCAGGCACCAACGGTAGAGGGTAGCGGTTTTTCACAGTAACCTTATTGAGTGCCCGGTAGTCTACACATGGTCGTAGGGAGTGGTCCTTCTTCTGGACGAAGAAAATCCCTGCACCTGCCGGGGAAGTGGAAGGTCGGATAAAGCCCTTCTTTAAATTATCATCCAGGTAGGTCTTTAGAGCTCCCAGCTCGGTCTCAGATAGGGGAAAGATTCTCCCGAAGGGAATCTCCGCTCCCGGAAGCAAGTCTATCGGGCAATCATATAGTCTGTGGGGAGGTAGAGTCTCTGCGCCCTTCTTACTAAAAACATCCAAAAATTGGTGATAGACTTCGGGCACTGCCAGTCGGATCTCGGTGTCTGTCTCCAAGCAGAGCTGGGAAGGAGGGTCCGTCTTGATGGCTGGAAGGCAATACTGATGACAATAGGCAGATGGAAACTCGATCTTTCCAGTGAACCAATTTATCAGGGGATTGTGGGCCTTCAACCAGGGTATGCCAAGAATTATGGGAAAGAGAGGAGACTCGATAATGTCCAGACACAGGTGCTCCTGGTGGTCCCCCGTGATGGTGACAAGAAGGGGAGATGTTTCCTGGGTTACAGGTCCGGATCTCAGAGAGGAACCGTCGGCCAAATAGATTGGAAGTTCCTTGGCCCTGGGCCGAAGGGGAATGTTGTTTCTCAGGGCGAAGGATAGGTCCATAAAACCGCTACAGGCCCCAGAGTCAATGATCGCGTTGACGCTGATAGTCTTGCCGGAGAACTGTAAAAGAAGAGGCACAGCCAGGTGAGAGATGGTACTGGTACTAGGCGGAGTAGGAGGAGAGGCGGGAGGTATAAGCAGGCACTTACGCGACTTGGCGGGACAAGTGCGAACATAATGTCCAGATCCCCCGCAGTAGAGGCACAGGTTACCAGATCTTCGGCGTTGGCGCTCTTCGGGGGTCAGAGGTGAACGTAGTAATCCCAGCTGCATGGGTTCCGATAAATCCGGAGAAGAAGGACCAGGAAGAACCGGTGGATTGGCATTTGGAACCCGTGGCATCATCCAGACTGGGCGAGAGGTGGAAGAAGAGCGCTCCAGACGACGCTCTCTTAACCGCCTATCTATCTGGACAGAGAGGTCGATGAGCGCTTCCAGGGTCTCAGGAGTTCCTACACGGGCCAGTTCGTCCTTCAAAGCCTCCGAGAGTCCCATGCGGAACGGAGAGCTGAGTTGTTCCACTCTGTGTCGGCGCTCCAGCGCCTGAACTCAGACACATAGTCCTCTACTGGCCTGCGACCTTGCTGGAGTGCATGCAAAGCCGCTTCTGCGGTGGCTGCGAGCTGGGGGTCCTCATATAGACGAGACATGGCTTGGAAGAAGACATCTAAGGAGTCCAGAGAGGGGTCTTTTCGTTCAAGGAGGCGATGTGCCCAGGCCTGGGGTTCGTCGGTAAGCAAGGAGATAACGAACCCTACTTTCGTAGCCTCGAGAGAAAAGGTCCGGGGCTGAAGGGCGAAGAAGAGCTCGCAGGAATTCCGGAAGGCCCTAAACTTATTCCGGTTACCGGAAAAACGGTCTGGTGTAGGGACCCTTGGCTCTGGCGGCAACATGACCACTGAAGGAGGACCTGGAGATCCGGAGGCAACTGGAGCTGCGGCAGATAGGGCTTGAACCCGTTCCTCCAAACGACCGTAACCCTCTTGCAGGTTCTTCACGGCCTGGGTGAGGCCGGCTAGATGGTGGCACAGTTCATCCATCGGAGACGCTCCCTGCGAGGGCTCGGACATGGCTGTCCCGTACTGTCACGTACCTGGTTGGAGAGCCCAAGCGTGCAGGGAGCGGCGCCTCGTAAGCCCCGGCTCGAGAGCCCCTGGAGATGGGAACAGGGATTCAGGAGTCCGGAGGGCACAAGTGCCAGACTGGTCAGCTGGTAGAAGAGCCTGGAGCAGATGGTGGACCGGAGCGGAAGGTGCAACCAGCGCAGGATGCCGGACAGGAACTGCTGGACAGCTGGCACAGGCGAACAGGCAGGAGCTGCAGAAGTAGTAGTCAGTGCAGGTCTGTAGGCAGACTGGCAGAAGTAGTCAGGGACGAGCTGGGTCGGCAACAATCGGGCAGCAGAGGTACAAGGCAGAAGGCAGAAGCGTGGTCAATCAGGCAAAGGGTCGGAGGCAGGCGGCAAACAGGCAAAGTCCAGGAACAGGCCGGGTACAGAATCAGGAACACACACACAGGAACAGACAGCAGGAGTCACAGGAACGCTGTAGGCGGGACAGCACAGAGGAGCAGGAGCAGGTCCCTTAAGTAGGCAACTGGGCGCCAAGAACGGTCGCACGGTACGTCTACGTACCCCCGCGGGTGACCGTGCTCCCGTTCGTGACCCCGCGTACCCGCGTACGCCCGTTCGGCTCGTCGCGCACCCGCGTGCGCCCGCTCGTGTCAACGCGCACCCGCGTGTGCCTGTTGGGGACTACATGCACTCGCGTGCGTTCGTTAGCGCCAACCCGCGTCCGAAGGCACCGACGATCCCCTCGTACAGGGAACCTGCGGGTAAGTCTTACTTGGGTGACCGGGGTGGTGGAACGACCGTGACAAATGGTCAAGAATTACTCCTGATCGCTGTGCACGTCTGAGCTGCAATTACAGGAAATGTTTGGATGAAGTTATTGCTGCCAAAGGAGGTTCAACCAGTTATTAAATCCAAGGGTTCACATACTTTTTCCACCTGCACTGTGAATGTTTACATGGTGTGTTCAATAAAAACATGGTAACATTTAATTCTTTGTGTGTTCGTTTAAGAAGACTGTGATTGTCTATTGTTGTGACTTAGATGAAGATCAGATCACATTTTATGACCAATTTGTGCAGAAATCCATATCATTCCAAAAGGGTTCACATACTTTTTTTCGCAACTGTATACTAAAAGATCATGGACTCTTGACACCTTAGCTTATGTTTGCATAGATTACTATGCTTTTAAACTAATTAATTTATGGTTAACACTGTGGGATATTTATTGTTCTAGTTCCCTGCGCCTTTACTTGTATATAGTAATGTTGTTTAACTGTTACTTTTAATCATTTCCACTATACATTCCAGTGCAGGCTTGCAGTCATGTTGACGTTTGGTGCCACCAAGTGGACATGTAGGCTCCCTACATTTTCAGCACAATCTAAGAATGCAAGCAATGTTTGGAAGTGATGATGATTTAAATACAAAGGCAATTACCCATGAGATAGATTTGTTTTAATGTGTTTCATTTACTTGTGCACTAATCAGATTTCCGGCATACATATACCTTTCTGGGCAAATAGAATACAATTTGTTGGGCATACAAGGCCGTCATGAAGAGACTCCTTACCTATAAAATCTGATTTTTATTGACTTCAATTCCCCATCATTTTGAGGTAGGAATCCCCTTTTTCTTGGGAACTTGTATCTGGATGGTGGGATGCATCCTTATCCCTATTATATACTGTAGCTGTAAATCACTTTGATATCTATATATGTATATTCAATCATGTTTATGTATAGTTTTTGATATATATCTGTTTGGTAGTTAGTATACCATGCTTTTTCCTGAAGATGCCCCATGGCGAAACATGTCAAAATAAACGCATGGAAACAGCAATGTAACTCACAAAAAGTAGCACTCTCTAGCGCTTTTTATTCTTTTTTTTAAATATCTTTTTATTGATTTAGACAAAACATAACATAAACAACCAAACATACATACATTGGTCTTACACGGCAACTTGGAATCCCCACAGAGATTCTATTTGGATTCCATACTTGAATAGCAGGCAGTATTGTGATTGTCATACAACAGCACAGCTCCCAGGGTCTCCGGGTGCTGTGACAAACAGTTTATGTCAACATTACAACAAATATTTTCAGTATGCACCATTAAAATTTGTGCGAGATCTATCTGGAGCGGGCACTACTAGGCGACCTCTGAGGCAGTGGAGGGATCAGCCAACCATTTAGACCGGATTTTGTCATATTTGCTGGGACAGCCTCTATTGGAGTATGTATCTTTATACAGAGGTAGGCTATTGTTAATGAGTTGTTTCCACAGGGAAAGAGGAGGGGGGTTGGTTTGCACCAGCTGAGGGCTATTGCTTTGCGGGCATAAAACAGTAGGAGTCCCACAAGCGTACGACCCGCCACCATGGGGATTAGTTGCTCAATCAGGCCTAATATACAAATTGCCATTGTCGGTTGTAATGATATCGAGGTAACCTGCGTGATGAAGGCCAGAATCTCATTACAGTAGCAAGCAATCACTGAGCAGGTCCAGAAGACATGGGTGAAATCCCCAGGAATCCCACCACATCTCCAACACCCAGGAGGGGAGTCAGGGTTCATTTTATGCAACCTGTGGGGGGTAAAGTATACCCAGTGGACGATCTTGAATTGGATCAGGCGGTCTCTCAGAGAGACTATTGATTTAAAGGGGAGATCCCAAATGACGTCCCAATCGTCAGTGTCCAGATTGGGGATGTCACAGGACCATTTAGCTCTTAGCCTTTCTAATGCCGGGAGGGAGGTGATAAGCAGGTGGGAATATAATTGGGAAGTGGGTTTTCTTGCACAGTCAGACCTAAGGAGGTCCTCCAAGGAAGACTGAACTAGCCGAGGATGGGAGCTGGAGAATTGGCTACTGAAGGCATGGGAGAGTTGATGGTATCTAAAAAAATAGGACCGCGGCACAAGTCAGAGTGCAATTTGGAAAACTGGATCAGGGAGTGGTCGGAAACAATCTGTGATATCATTTTAATGTTGAATTTGGTCCAGGCCTGAGGCTCAGGTAATTTATAGATGTGCTATAGGGTTGGGTTTTGCCAGAGGGGGGCACTAGGTGAAATTGCCTGTTTAAGGTATTTCATGGCTTTTAGACCTGCCCCACCATGCACGCACCATGGTGCGCATTGAAGGCGACAGCGGATAGGGGGCTCGGGAGCATCGAAAAAGTAAAAATTTGAGGGCCTCAAGAGATCCCAGCACTGCCGTCTCAATCTGGGTAGCCGGATTGGAAGTGCTTGGATTGAACCACCAGGCGGCCGTGACTAGCTGGGTGGCTAAGTAGTACTTATATAGATCCGGGCATGCCAAGCCGCCCCGAGAGATTGGGCGTGTCAGTGTGGTCCAGATGTATCTGGGGGACAGGGAACCCCACAGAAAAGAGGCGAGGAGGCGGCGTAGATGTGTTAATTTTTTTTAGGTATCCACTGGGGAGAGTGACGAAATAGGTATGTGAACTTAGGTAGCAGTTTCATTTTAAACAAATTTATATGTCTCATCAATGAGAGTGGTAGTGACTCCCACGCCTTCAGTCTTTGACGAGCTTCCTGAACTACTGGGGAGAGGTTAAGGGGTAGGTAGTCTGAGGCCTGTCTGGAGTCCTGTCAGGGCTGGCTTAGCCCTTCCTCCTCTGGGCTGGCCACTCAGCTGTCGGCTAATTGTCAGCTCTCTTCTCTCTCCACAGTTACCAGCTGTTCCCAATGATGCTCGTCTGACCTGCCTATTTAAAGCCTTCCAGCTCACTTCTCCTCTGCCTTCGCGTTGGTCACATCACAAGGAACCATCTCCTGCAGTTTGTTTCAAGACTGGCTTGCTGACATCCCTCCTGGCTCCTTATCCTGCTTGCAGTTGCTCTCCTTGGATCCCCGACTTCAGGCCTGGCTGATTAACCGATCTGGTTAATGAACTTTGGACTGGCTGACTACCCGATCTGGTTACTGGACTCTGGCTATACTTGACTATGCTTTTTCTATTTACCTTTTTATTTTTATTAATAAACAAGTGTGATTTGATTGTACTTCTGTCTCAGTCTGATTCATGGTTTCTGACAAGTCCACAACTCCCAAATACTTGAAGGACTCGACCCATTAAAGGGGAATGTCAGGAGGAGCCATGGTTCGGGTCGCTGGGTCTATGGGGAATAAGAGAGATTTTGTCCAGTTAACTTTGAGACCCGCGGCAGAGGTAAAGGAGTCAAGGATCTGTAGGGCTCCCTCAAGTGATGGACCCACATCGTTGAGAAAAAGCAGGAGGATGTCTGCGTAAAGGGTGACCCTCTCCTCCAACCAACCAATCCGCAGCCCCCTAACGCAAGGGGAGGTGCGGAGGGCCTCTGCAAGCGGCTCCATCGCAATGGCAAATAGGGCCGGGGAGAGAGCGCAGCCCTGTCGCGTATCCCTGGACAAACTGAAAGACTGTGACAGGCCCCCCCAGCTTAATGGCGGAGGTGGGGTTACGGTAAAGGACCTTGATCCACTCAATGAAAACTAGCGGAAATCCCATTCGCCGGAGGAGCTCCCAGAGAAAAGGCCATTAGACCGTGTCGAAGGCCCTTTCAATGTCAAGAGAGGCAACCACCCTGGACCCCATATTAAGATGTTGCGCGTGTATATTAGTGAAAAGACGTCTCAAGTTGACGTCCGTTGCTCTATTGGCCATGAAACCAGTTTGGTCAGTCTCGATGATAGTGGGTAGTAGGGGCTGCAGTCCCAGGGTCAATAATTTAGTGAGGATCTTGAAATCTGTATAAAGTAAGGCGATAGGCCTGTAAGAGGCACAGGACGTGGGATCTTTAGTTTTGTGGATGAGAACAATGTGGGCGTGGCCCATGGAGTCTGGAAGGGCACCAACGGCCAAACAGTGAGTAAAAAGTTGAGCTAATTTGTGAGCCAGCAGGTCCTCATGAGTCTCATAGAACTCAATGGGGAGCCCATTCGGGCCCAGAGACCTCCCATTTGGGAAGAACCCCAACACCCTCAGTACCTCCTCCGGGGTAATTGGCCTCACCAGGGATTCTCTTCTCATCAGAAAGCAAACCCAATGCCAAGGGGTCCAGCCAGGGTGCAAGGTCCCGTGACTGGAAATCCGATGGCAAAACTGAGGTATAGAGGGAGATGTAATATTGATGGAATGCCTCTAGCACCTTCGGTAAGAAGGAGACTGATTCACCCGAAGGGGACACCACACTGGAGATTGCCGTCAAGGGTATGTCGTGTTGCGCTAACATCGCCAAGGCAGCCGTTCTGGTCTCCCTGCTCAAAAAATTTTTGTCGAGTCCGGTAAAGATCCAGTCTAGTCACTTCAGTAAGGTGGAGGTGTAGCTCACGCTTTTGCTGCATTAAGGGAGTCATAATTTGCAGTCGAGGGGTCTGCGGCATAAATATCTGACTGGGATTGCGCTGCGGCCTGCAGGTTAGTAGTGACAGTGGTTTGCTCCCTCCGGAGCCCAGCAATGGAGGAGATGTATTGCCCCCTGGTGAAAGCCTTAAAGGCGTCCCAGGTCACGGTTGTGGAGGAGGACCCCTCGTTAAGGTCCCAAAATTCTGTCAAGCGTGGTGGAATGGTATTTGCTAGGTCCGCATGGGAGATCCAGTGGGTCCCCAGGCGCCAAAGGGACGAGGAACGAGGGGACGGGGAGCAAATGCTAAGGAGTAGGGGACAGTGGTCTGAGACACCGCTGGGCAACTAGGAAGTGTCTAGTATATCTGTCAGCATAGTCGGTTTGGCAAAGGCTAGATCTATACAGGAAGAGGTTTTGTGTGTGTTAGAGAAACAGGAGTATGCCCTAATCATGGGATGTTTCCATCTCCACACCTCAGACACACCCAGTGTCTCTGCCCATGTGTGCAGTTCAGTGGAAAATTGTTTAGGGGGGGTAGGCCTGTCCAGGTCCGGAGCTAGAATGGTGTTAAAGTCACCCATGAGCAACAATTTGGCCGGGCAGTTCGGAGTAATTTTATCCAGAATGGTGTAGAGGGTGGAGGGTGAGAAAGGAGGGGGGACGTAAACACCCCCCAAAATGTATCGGATACCCCAGATAGTAAACACTATTATCACTTATTTGTCCTGGGGGTCAGTGTGAACAAGTTCAATTACACAAGGGAAGGATTTACTAACTAAGACAGTGACCCCTCTGGCATACGTTGAGTAAGAGGCATGGAAGGCTCTCTGGATCCATGTTTTTTTCAAAGCAAGTAGTTTGCTGCCCATGAGATGTGTTTCTTGGAGAATTACAATATGCGGGGAGTGCAATTTAAGGTATTTGAAGAGCACTACTCTTTTAAACTTACAGTTAAGGCCCCGGACATTCCAGGACAGTGCACTGTAAGTGGGGGTGTCACGTCCCATCATTGTACTGAGGTTTGGTGAGGGAAGAGAGGAGGGCCGAAACAGGGTTGTGTGTACAACTCAGGAGCAGCAATGACCCAGGGAACCTGCGCCAGGTTGAAGGGAGACCAATGGAAGACCAAAAAAAAATAAACATAAAGAGTAACAGAACTTATAAACAAAACCTTTGATGACACCAAGGTGACCTGCCCTCATCTGATCATCCCGAAAAACCGGGGAGTGATCAGATCAGGCCTATACCCAGAACTTACCAACAGCAAACCCTTCCAACTAGGTTAGTATGGTCACGTCCTGGACCAAGAAACGGGGGGGGGTGGGGGGAGTTGCCTAACCAGCAGGCGTCCTCACCGGGACTTAGATAAGGGAAGGGGGAGTAACTCGGTTGGGGCTTGGGGTGAGTCACTGTTGGGGGTTGAGGACTAAAGTCTGCATAAGGTTTGCCAGAGCTCCTCAAACAGGAGGGGTTGAGCCCAGTTCCATGGTCAAAGGATGTCAGTTATAGGACCAGGGTGATGGCGAAATACAGCAATGAAAAAGGCCATGGGACCAGTGAGTATGTAGTGCTGAAAGACAACAAGGGACCCAAAGGTAGATCAGTAGGGGAGAGTAAGATACTCAGCTAATCTCCACAGGATGTGTGCCTCTCACGGTTCCAGTTGGCGTCATGTCACTAGCGTGTGTCCAACCACGCTGCGGCAGCCTCGGGGGTGTCAAAAAAGTGGTTGTGGTCTCCATCGGTGACCCTCAGCTTGCTGGGATACAGGAGGCAAAAGCGTATTCCCTTTTCCCAAAGGCGACGTCGGACACCAGTGAACGACTTGCGGTGTTGCTGTACCTCTTGGGAGAAGTCAGGAAGAACGAAAGTTTGACGTTTTCATATTTGATTTCCGGCACGGCCCATGCCGCCGCCAGGATGCGATCACGGTCATGGTAGTTCAATAAACGTAGTAGGAAGGGACGTGGAGGGGCCCCCCGTCTAGGCGGGAGTGGCGGGACCCTGTGGGCTCTTTCAACCACGAAAGTGGGCGGCGTAGCACCCAGGTTAAACAGGGTGAACAAAAGCTGTTCAGTAAACTCAGCCAGTCTGGGTCCGTCAGCTCTCTCGGGTAAACCAAGTATGCTGTTGTTGCGCCTGAGGCGATTTTCGGTGCCAATAGCTCGCTCCTGGAGCGCCTTCACTTGTAGTTGTAGGGCCTTCACCTCCCTGGAATCTGACTGGATCACATCTTCCACCATGGAGACCCTATCCTCCGCTATGCAGGATCGGAATTTATCCATATCTTGACGGATGAGGCCGACATCCACAGTTAGGAAATCAATATTGGTAGTTAGGGTCTCTTTGAATGCCGTGATGGCCGCCAGGATCTCCGCCCCCATGGGGGACTCCGCTGCCCCGGACTCGGCGGCCATTGAAGTAGTCGCCACCATGGTGGCCGTCGGCCCCCGCCCAGACAACGCAGCCACTGGTGAAGCCGGGAGAGAGTTTTTACTTTTTTTTGAGTGGGAGCAGCGGGTCTTGGGGGGGCCCATCCACAGTATGTCCTGTTCCAGGACTGGGCCTCATGCCAGGCAAGGGGCGGCAGACGGGCACCAGGATTTAGGAGGCAGGGTAGGTGGTATGCCAGTGGCCTCCCAGTCACAAAGTCAGGGCCAGTCCCTGGTAGCAGCGCTATGGGGCACCAGGCTCTAGGAGGCAGGATGGGTGGTGCACTGGTGGACTCACCAGTGACAGGTTCAGGGCCATCCCCAGAGAACAGCTCTATAGTGATGGGGGAGGCACCCAGAGGAACAGCCCTGACACCCCGGGGCACAGTACCTGATGATGAGGATGTGCTGGGCACCCTAGGCCGCCGGATGCAGAAGACAGGGATAGTCACCTAATCAGTTCCTCCGGAGGTCTCCAGGGTCCCTACCCAGGCCAGTCATCCCGCTGGGTTGGCGCCGCAACTGTGGATGGAGGAGCCGCTGTCCGGCCGGATGTATCTGGCACCCGAGCCCAGGGGATGCTGGAGGCCCGCAGGCCTCAAGATGGTGGCGGCCGCGGCGTCAGGGATCGGCCCTGACCGGGTCCTCCTCAGTCCACAGGCACCCCACACCCCCTCAGGCACCTCCAGGGGCCACCACCGCCAGGCGGGGGGAGCGATTGTCCTTCTGCCGCCGATCGTGGCACCCGAGACCGGGGATTGATGAGGCATCACAGGCCGCAAGATGGCGGCGGAGCCAGCCGCAGCCTAATCAGGGCCAAATTCACCGGCCGAGCTCCTCAATCGTCACTGGGGCCGGTGTGCAAAGTGTCCAGGGGCAGCTGGAGGGAGTCCGGAGGCCAGTGGGTGCAATGCTTAGGCAGGATGGTGATGGATTGCAGGCAGGATGAGAGGAGCTCCTCAGCAGCACGTCCTACTCGCTCGGCATCCGGACACGCCCCCCAGCTCTTTTTATTCTTAATGGATACTGATATGTTGTATTCAGTGTTTTAACTTTTTTATGTGAATCAAAATAATATTTTGTTTTAATTGATGTTGTCATATGGATTTGTATGATCAGCACGTTCCACATCTCCTTTCCTTTGTTCTTTGTATATTCATAAAGTAGTGAATGTGATATTCATTCATTCACAAAACATTCACTTATTCATTGTTGAATAATTTAATGTATTTATGAAACATATCTACAAGGAAGATTCACTTGCACATTTACTGCAACAAGCAGACTTTCACATCTCTCTTCATTCACATCTCTGCAGAGCATTGTGGTACACAATAACATGTGATATATTGCATGGTAATGCGCTTTGCCTTAAGCCAGCTTATTCCTTTTGGATAGGGGACAAATGTACCACAACACACAAAAAGCTGTATATGTATCTTTTTTTTCCCAACTTGTACCACAATGCGCAGATGGTTCCTATCTGTGTGCTGGGGGGCACTGCATCCTAAATCATACATTACTGTGTGCTGCAGTAACTTGGGTTAAATTTTAGATTTAAATTTTGGGTTTTAATTTTATTGCTTGTTGCTGCAATTCACAGATGTGAAGCCAGTCACATGTACTGTATATGTATGTTTACGTGCCTTACATACATTGACGCAAAGTCTTTATGGAGCATTTTAACGAGTATCTTTCTGTCAATAAGATCCTAAGTATAAATACCAGTAAATTGTTATGTCCATGTGCAAGAGGCCTATAAGTATACTATTTTACAAAATGGTTCAATCAGCGCAAACCAGAGCAACCTAACAATAAAGAATTTGCAAGCTGAACACCAAGGGTAATTTCACAGAGACCCACAAAACGATGCTAAAATACAAACAATGCAGCGCAAATATAACAGTAAAATGCCAATAAACATCAAAATAAAACAGTCCAGAGCCCAAGTAGAAAATGTCCTTGGAGAGCAATAGATACCTTGTGTAATATAATCAGATACACTGATCCCATGCATGAATAAGCCCTTCACCAGCACACAGATTGCTTGCTCACCTCAATTGACCCCAGAGCTAACAGGAAGGTCAAAAGTGTCTGATTCCCACTAATGGGGGATGAGGGATCGCAGATGCAAGAGGTCCCGGCAGCTCCAATGATCTTGTATAGCCAAGTCAAAATGAAAAATTAAAAAAATCTAAGTGCTCTCCGTTTGATAGTAAGATTCACGTTTTATTGTATAAAAACTTACAAGATCCTGCTCTTGTCTCCAACATAAACTTCAAATACATCGCCAAATGCCAGATCAGTGGCGTACTAAGTGGGGGGCGGGGGGCGGGCCGCCCCGGGTGCCACACACTGGGGGGGTGCCAGGCCAGCGCCCTCCCCCTCCGCGACTGAAGAGGAGACAGCGCGAGGGCTAGGCTGACCACACAGAGAGAGCTGGCAGTGGGCGGCATTGCAGGGGGAGGTACGAGCAGCACCCGAGTGGAGTGACATCTGCCGGCAGTGATCCGGGACCCGGCGCAATAATCCCCTTCTCTCTGTGGTTGCATCGTGCCGTTCTGATCAGTCTCGGCAGCGGCTGTCACTCACAGCCGAGCAGAGTGAAGCCGCCTCCCCCTCCTCCTGCATGCACAGCACTGTGTAGACATGAAGGAGGAGGGGGAGGCGGCTTCACTCTGCTCGGCTGTGAGTGACAGCCGCTGCCCAAGACTGATCAGAACGGCGCAATGCAACCACAGAGAAGGGGATTGTTGCACCGGGTCCCGGATCACTGCCGACAGGTGTCACTGGCTTTGTGTCCTCCCGGTACAGGTCAGTGCTGGTCATACAGAGAGAGACCAACAGTGGGGGGTGGGGGAGGGGGGTGAAGAGATTCTCTGCAGCTCTTATTATGTAACCTCAACATCCCAAACTGCAAGACGCAGCTGAGGAAGACTACAAGTCCCAACATACCGGGCTGTGTGGGCTTACATTTCTCCTCTGCTGAGCATAGCAGCTTTGTATGCTGGGACTTGTAGTCTTCCATAGTGCAGCCTTGCATGCTGGGACTTGTAGGCCTCCTCTGTAGTACAGTACAGCCTTGCATGCTGGGACTTGTAGTCCTCTTCTGTTGCCGCAGTGCAGCCCTGCATGCTGGGACTTGTAGTCCTCCTCTGTAGTGCAGTGCAGCCTTGCATGCTGGGACTTGTGGTCCTCTATAGTGCAGAGTAGCCTTGAATGCTGGGACTTGTAGTCCTCCTCTGTAGTGCAGTGCAGTCTTGCATACTGGGACTTGTAGTCCTCTTCTGTAGTGCAGTGCAGCCTTACATGCTGGGAGGTGTGGTCCTCCTCAGTAGTACAGTGCATGCTGGGACTTGTAGTCCTCCTCTGTAATGCAGTGCAGCCTTGCATACTGGGACTTGTAGTCCCCTTCTATAGTGCGGTGCAGCCTTGCATGCTGGGACCTGTGGCCCTCCTCTGTAATCCAGTGGAGGCCTTGCATGCTGGGACACGTAGTCATCTATAGTGCAGTGCAGCCTTGCATGCTGGGACCTGTGGTCCTCTATAGTGCAGAGTAGCCTTGCATGCTGGGACTTGTGGTCCTCCTTGGTAATGCAGTGCAGCCTTGCATGCTGAGACTTGTAGTCCTCTATAGTGCAGTGCTGCCTTGCATGCTGGGATTTGTGGCCCTCCTCTGTAGTACAGTGCATGCTGGGACTTGTAGACCTCCTCTGTAATGCATTGCAGCCTTGCATGCTGGGATATGTAGTCCTCTTCTTTAGTGGTGTCTACACTGAAGATGGGGGGTCTGTAAGGTAGGGAGGGGGGTCTGCACTGTAGGAGGTCTGTGTAACATGCAGGGGGTCCAGAGCTGTGAGGGGCTGTGTAATGTAAAGGGATGCAGAGGTGCATGGTGCCGTGTAATGTAAAGGGGTCCAGAGGTGCAGTTGTGGAGAGGGGGGGTACAAAGTAGTAACAAAAAGATATTGAAGGATACAGAGGTATGCAGGGGGCAAAGTGAAGTGAGGTGTTTTTACATTTTAAGGTGGGGGGGGGGGGGGGTGCCAGGCGTAGGATCCGCCCCGGGTGCCAAATGCTCTAGGTACGCCCCTGTGCCAGATCGATTTGTTCGGATAGTGTCGGATAGCAGCAGGTGACGTTATGAAGCACAGCTCCTCTTGTACGCGTTATGTCCTGTGGGACTTCGTCAGCGGGGAGGAGCCAAGGTGTCACCCAATTGTTAATATAGAGAGCAGGCAGTCATGGAAACAAAAAATGCTAACGCTGCTATACAGCCACACTCAAGAGAGCACTAGCAACAATGGAAACTACCATACTCAGGCTGCTGTGCTTGCTAAGAACTACAGCCTTCTCCAGAATGTAAAACCCAGAGTAGGTAATAACACCACTACTCTAAACTAGGGGGAGAAAGGGGGTCATCAACAAAGCTATAATAACTCTTAATACAAGGTAATAATAATAATAGTAATAATAATAATAATCTGGGTCTTGAGAGGCAAAACAGATTATGTTAAAAAACCTAGGGTCCTTATGACGCATCTCGAAGTGTTTACAAACACTCTGGGGGTCATTTACTATAGCGCCACTGTGCTAATTAGTGATAATTGCCACAAATTAGAGCTAATTAGCACTAATCACGGTAATTAGCGCTAATTAGTGCAAAAACAGTATTCACTATAGCTCTGTTGAGCAAATACTCCCAATCCTAATCGAATTTACTATAGTTCCCTGAAACCAAATATCGCCCAAACCCTTACTCTGCTAAATCCTGGAGAATTGCACATTGAAATATTGTTTAGAGCATGATATAATTGCCTAAATAGTACTGAAATATGCTGTATATTATTTAAAGATAATCTGCTTTTAAACTGTGTGAAAATGTAATTTCTATACTGAAATATCTTTAAAAGTCTGAGAAGAGATAAATTCCCTGTTTTTGTACAACTAGGTGAAAAAGCAGCTGAGCATGCTTAGCCCCTGTACACACGGTCGGACATTCTGCCAACCAAATCCGTCGGATTTTGTCCGTCGGATTTTGCCTGTCGGATCTTGTCCGAAACTGTTGCATACACACGGTCGGACTAAGTTGTCGAAAAATCCGATAATTCAGAACGTGATGACGTAATTTCGTTACGATGGGACTAGTAGCCAATAGCTTTGATGTAGGAATTTGATCTGAGCATGCGTGGCACTTGGTCCGATCAAAATTCTCTACACATGATCAGAGTATGTCCGTTTGAACCAGTTGGTCGGAAAATATTTCCAACATGTTGGAAAATTGGGTCCGACGGATATTCTGACGAAATCAGTCCGATGCATACCACACACAGTCGGATTATCCGACAATACGGTCCGATAGGACACATTCCGACGGATTCTCCGACCGTGTGTACAAGGGCTTAGACTTTCAAATAGCTCTCATTTCAGCTCCAGTGTCTTTTTTCCAAGCTCTATAGTAAATACAAAAATGAGCGCTGAGTAAAAGAGCATTTTTTGGAAGTGAAATCTGCACTATTATAGTCCAATGAAAGTTTTAGCTATTGATTCTAATGGAACAATTGTAACTTTCACAAATAAATCCTTTTAATGTTGAGATGAAATGCATCTTTCTCTGAAATAAATTATCATTTGCAACATTGTTGCTTCTACTTCAAATATTTTGTTTTTAAGAATGCTAGAATATGGAATGTTTTGGTAAAATATATTTTTCTCTGTCACTTTCACTTGTTACTCTCCATCTCATAACAATGTAATTCCCAAAAATGTAAGGGTAATATCACTAGTCTACACTGACCCACAAAGAACCACCAAATATCACAGAATAAATCAAGAAGAATAACTGTTATATAGTGTAATTCCATCACCTGTATGTCCAAAGAAATGCAGTATTTATGAGTATTTATGTGTAGGAGGCTTTCACATGTGTCAGCTCTGTGGCTTAGAGGTTAGAACTTCTGCTTAGCATCCCTAAGTGTCAGGGTTCAATTCCCAAACATGCTGCTTCATGTAGAGAAGTTGTCTCATCTCCTAAGTCCTAAAACTAAATGTAGTATTTGTGTGTAGAAGGGTTTCACCACCATTGTAATTCTTGCCAGATACACTATCCAATCAAAAGTATTGGGACACCTGCCTTTACAAACACATGAACTTTAATGGCAAGCTAAGTCTTAGTCCGTAGGGTTAAAAATTGATTTGGCTCACCCTTTGCAGCTAGAACAGATTCTGGGAAGGCTAGGAAAGCTGTCCATAAGGTTTAGTGTGTCTATGGAAATATTTGACCATTCTTCCAGAAGTGCATTTGTGAGGCCAGGCACTGATGTTGGATGAGAAGGCCTGGCTCGCAGTTTCTGCTCTAATTCAGCCAAAAGGTGTTCTATCAGGTTAAGGTCAGGACTCTGTGCAGCCAGTCAAGTTCCTCTACCCCAAACTCACTCATCCATGTCTTTATGGACCTTGCTTTGTGTCATGTTGGAACAGGAAGGGGTTATCCCCAAACTGTTCCCACAAAGTTGAGAGCAGGAAATTGTCCAAAATGTCTTGGTATGCTAATACCTTAAGAGTTCCATTCACTGGAACTAAGAGGCCAAGCCCGACCCCTGAAAAACAACCCCACATCATAATCCCCCCTCCACCAAATGATTTGGACCCATGCACAAAGCAAGGTCCATAAAGACACGGATGAGGGAGTTTGGGGTGGAGGAACTTGAGTGGCCTGGACAGAGTCCTGACCTCAACACAACAGAGCACCTTGGGGATGAATTAGAGCAGAGACTGTAAGCCAGGCCTTCTTGTCCAACATCAGTGCCTGACCTCACAAATGCACTTGAAAGAATGGTCAAACATTCCCATAGACACACTCTTAAACCTTGTGGACAGCCTTCCCAGAAGAGTTGAAGCTGTTATAGTTGCAATGGGTGGGCCATATGAATTTTGAACGCTACGGACTAACACTGGGATGCCATTACAGTTCATGTGCATTTAAAGGCAGGCGTCCCAATATTTAGGCCAATGTATTGTATATTGATTGTGACACTGAGCATGGCTATGGACTTAGGGATGGTTAACACCACAGAGATGCAGACAACATGTGTGAGGCTGCCTGCTGGCTAAGTGGGTAGCAATTCTGTCTAGCAGCACTGGGGTTGCTGGTTCAGTTCACCAACATCCATTGCTTGTCTCAAAGTTGATATGCTCTCCCTGTGTGGGTGTCATAGGATGCGCACGGGTAAAGCGCTCTGGCGCACAGCTGTGTGCAATAGGAATAAACTAAAGCACACAAGCACACACACACAGGGTGTGACCCCTCGCTGACCTATAAAGGAAGTGAGGTCATCCAAACACACTGCTGGTTTGTCTTCAGCTTCCTGTGATTCCCACGTCTGTTCCTGTGATCTGTATTACCCGTTGTGACCCGGATTGCCTCATTGACCTCGCTGATCTTCTCCTGACCCGACCTCTGGCTTGACCTTGGACTCCCGCTTTCTAAACGTGCTTGACCCTCAGCCTGCATCTGGACTTACCTGCTATCTCCTGTGTTCGACCCCCGGCTTGTCTTGGATTATCCTTCTGTCTCAGCGTTCCTGGTAGTTGTTGTCTTCTGATCTGGACTGTGTTTGACCCCTGGCCTGTCTCCTGGATTCTGCCTTTGCCTTACGGACTTGCTACTTTTGCTTCTGGACCTTCCCACGGGACATCACCTTTCAGCTCTGCTCAAGCTACCTGCTGATCTACTAGCAAGTGACTGTCCTACTGGTAGCTTGTGCCTCTTGGTGCAACCACCCTCTGTGCCACCTTCAGGGGTGGTCTGCGCCGAGTCGCAACAGCGACCGCTCTCGGCATCTTGGCCTCGGTGAGTACATTTATATGATAGTACAAACCAGCCATGACAGAGGCCAACAGAGCGGGTTCGCCATTAGAAGTCATGTGCCAGCAAGTCTCTGCACTCACAGAAGCAGTACAGAAACTACAGGATGGCTATGCACAGGTCGACAGCAGGCTTCAGCAACTAGCCACAGCTCCGGCACCCACAAATCCTACGCAGGCCTCAGTCAGCGGTGCCTCCACACCTCATGTCCAGCCTCCACCCAGTATGATGATGGCAGTACCCGAACCATGAGTACCCACGCCTGAGCGATTTTCAGGCGACCGAAAGAAATTCAGAGCCTTTAAAAATGCATGTTCCTTGTACTTGGCTTTGCAACCCTTTGCAATCCTTTGCAATCTCTCTTCGGAGATTGTCAAGGTCGGGTTTATTATCTCTCTTTTGGCTGAGGAACCCCATGCCTGGGCCCATAGCCTTATGGAACAGAGAAGCCCCTTGTTAAACTCCATGGACACCTTCTTTGAGGCCATGGGACAATTATATGATGACCCTCAGCGTACTGCCACGGCTATGGCTACCCTGCATGCTCTCTCACAGGGGAGAAGACCGGTGGAGGATTACACCGTTGAGTTTTGCAAGTGGTCAGCTGACACCGGCTGGAACGAGGCGGCCCTGCGTTATCAATACCGGTTAGGGCTCTCCGAGAGCCTAAAGGACGAGTTGGCCCGAGTAGAGACTCCTGCCTCCCTGGAGGAATTAATCCAGTTGGCCACAAAACTGGACAGACGGATGCGCGAGGGGCGCTCCGAACGCCTCCAGGCCCCTCGGCCTAGTTGGATGCTTCCTAAGGCCACTGTCCCGTATCCGCCCATCCCGGTTCCTTCGGGTCCCTCAGCTTCGGAAGGGGAGCCCATGCAACTAGGTTTGGTCCGTCTTCGTCTCACCCCAGAAGAGCGACAACGAAGACGCCAAGCCAATCTGTGCTTATACTGCGGGGGGCTTGGACATTTCATTCACAGCTGTCCCGTGAGACCCCGTAAGTTGCCCCCACAGTGTATAATGAACTACCAGAGTGTTGGTCCTGCTCAAACCTATGTGACTCTCTCTGTTTCCCTACAGCTGGCAGAAGAGAAGATCCCATTCCCAGCCGTGATTGACTCGGGGGCATGTAGTTGCTTTTTGGACATCTCCCTTGCACAGCAACTACGCATTCCAAGCCAGAATAAAGCAACACACCTTCTAGTCCATTTAGCAGATGGATCTCTGCCACACTCAGGTCCAGTAACACAGGAGACACTACCTTTGCTTACTTTTACAGACTCTGGCCATAGAGAACTCCTACGCTTCAATATAATATCATCTCCCATGTTCCCTATCATCCTGGGACTTCCTTGGTTGCAGGCTCATGATCCCCAGATCAGTTGGAACAAGAAGGAAGTGTTCTTTACATCCGCCTAC